>NC_069500.1:61373548-61451048 GCF_027579735.1 Bombina bombina | reverse complement strand
CCTGTCAGACTCGTAATACCAGCGTTAGGAAAAAAGCAGCGTTGGGACGTCTCAACGCTGCCTTTTAAGGTTAACGCCAAACTCGTAATCTAGGCGAAAGTGTCTTAGTAAATGGAGTTCATTCAGCAGAGGGGGCTGTTACTAGGGGTGTTTCTCAGGGGTCAGTTTTGGGGCCTGTTTTGTTTAACATATTTATCTGTAAAATAATCAAAAATGGCTACAGGGGAAAGTATGTCTGTTTGCAAATGAAACAAAAATTTGTAACGGTCACGGAGTGGATGTTCCAGGGGGAGTAGACAAAATAAGAAGTGATATACAGTACAACAATTGGAGGATTGGACAAATGACTGGGATCTAAAGTTTAACACAGCAAAGTGTAAAATTATGCATTTAGGGAAGAAAAATCCAAATGTTAATTACAGACTCAATGACAATTTACTGACTGTTACAGATGAGGAACAGGACTTGGGAATTATTATTTCAGATGATTTAAAACTTAGTAAACAATGTAGTAATGCAGCGAGTAAGGCTAGCAGAATGCTTGGATGTATTGGTAGAGGTATTTGCAGCAGAAATAGTAAGGTTCTTATGCCACTTTATAGATCATTAGTTAGGCCTCATCTTGAGTATTGTGTGCAGTTCTGGAGGCCATATCTTCAGAAGAATATTAACAAACTTGAATCTGTGCAAAGGAGGGCTACCAAAATGGTACATGGTCTAAAAAATAAAACTTACCAGGATAGGCTCAATTACCTAAATATGTATAGCTTAGAGGACAGAAGGGAAAGAGGTGATATGATAGCAACTTTCAAGTACATTAAAGGGCTTAGTAAAACTGAGGCTGTGGGTATTTTACATAAAATAGAAAACTCAAGAACAAGGGGTCAAGATCTCAAGCTGAAGGGCAGTAGATTCAGGAGTCATTTGAGGAAGCACTTCTTTACAGAAAGAGTGATTGATTTATGGAATAAACTTCCTCAAGAGGTAGTAGCAACAAACACTGTGGGGGACTTTAAAAATGCATGGGACAAGCATAGGGCTATCCTACAAACTAGATAAGTTTATACTGTTAGGTAAGGTCGGGCAGACTTGCTGGGCCCATGGCTCTTATCTGCCGTCAATATCTATGTACAGTATCTATGTTTCTATATAAATTGTTATATTGTTTATAGGGGCTATACTGTATATATAGTTATATATATTGTTATATATTTGTGCGTGCTGTATTGTATATATAGTTATAGTGCTGTATTGTTTATGAGTGTTATATTGTGCATATATAGTTATATAAATTGCTATATTGTTTATGGGTGCTATATTGTATATATAGTTATATATATTGCTATATATATTTTGAGTGCTATATTGTATATATAGTTATAGTGCTGTATTGTTTATGAGTGTTATATTGTGTATTTATAGTTATATAAATTGCTATATTATTTATGGGTGCTATATTGTATATATAGTTTTATATATTACTATATTGTTTATGAGGGCCATATTGTATGTATATATATATATATATATATATATATATATATATATATTTTTTTTTTTTTTTTGAGTGCTATACTGTACATAATTATCACAAAATGTTAGATTGTACAATATACACATTTAAAAGAATATTGTAATGTAAAAAGGAAATGCTGTTTCATTAGAACATTTTTTTCACTATTGGCTAGATTACGAGTTTTGCTTTATGAAGGGTGCGGTACTAACTTGCACGTTATTGTCACCGCTAACTTACCTACAACGCTGGTATTACAGGTTTTTATAAACCCGGCATTAAAAGACAAGAAGTGAGCGTAGAGCAAAATTGAGCTCCATACCGCACTCCAATACCATCGCTGCTTAAGTCAGCGGTGAGCTGGTTGTACGTGCTCGTGCACGATTTCCCCATAGACATCAATGGGGAGAGCCAGCTGAGAAAAAGTCTAACACCTGCAAAAAAGCAGCGTAAAGCTCAGTAACGCAACCCCATTGATTCCTATGAGGAAACACATTTTATGTTTACACCTAACACCCTAACATGAACCCCGAGTCTAAACACCCCTAATCTTACACTTAATAACCCCTAATGTGCCTCCCCCAACATCGCCAACACCTACATTATATTTATTAACCACTAATCTGCCGCCCCCGACATCGCCGACACCTACATTATATTTATTAACCCCTAATCTGCCGACCGGACCTCACCGCTACTATAATAAATGTATTAACCCCTAATCCGCCTCACTCCCGCCTCAATAACCCTATAATAAATAGTATTAACCCCTAATCTGCCGCCCCTAACATAGCCGCCACCTACCTACAATTATTAACCCCTAATCTGCCGCCCCAATGTCCCGCCACTATACTATATTTATTAACCGCTAAACCTAAGTCTAACCCTAACACCCCCTAACTTAAATATAATTAAAATAAATCTAAAGAAAACCTACTATTAATAACTAAATAGTAAACGAAATAATAAAACTAAAAACTTACCTGTAAAATAAACCCTAAGCTAGCTACAATATAACTAATAGTTACATTGTATGTAGCTTAGGTTTTATTTTTATTTTACAGGCAAGTTTGTATTTATTTTAACTAGGTAGAATAGTTACTAAATAGTTATTAACTATTTAACTACCTAGCTAAAATAAATATAACTGTACCTGTAAAATAAAACCTAACCTAAGTTACACTAACACCTATCACTATACTACAATTAAATAAATTACCTAAATTAAATACAATTAACTAAATGAAATACAAATACCTAAATTACAAAAAAAACAAAAAACACTAAATTACACAAAATAAAAACAAATTACAAGATATTTAAACTAATTACACCTAATCTAATAGCCCTATCAAAATAAAAAAAGCTGCCCCAAAATAAAAAAAACCCTAGCCTAAACTACCAATAGCCCTTAAAAGGGCTTTTTGCTGGGCATTGCCCCAAATAAATCAGCTCTTTTACCTGTAAAAAAAATACAAACAACCCCCCAACAGTAAAACCCACCACCCACACAACCAACCCCCTAAATAAACCCTAACTAAAACAACCTAAGCTCCCCATTGCCCTGAAAAGGGCATTTAGCTCTATTGCAGCTCAAAGCCCTAAACTAAAAATAAAACCCACCCAATAAACCCTTAAGAAAAACCGAACACTAACCCCTGAAGATTCACTTACAGTTTTGAAGAGCCAACATCCATCCTCAACGAAGCCAGGAGAAGTCCTCAACGAAGCCGGGAGAAGTCTTCATCCAAGCCGGGAGAAGTGGTCCTCCAGACAGACAGAAGTCTTCATCCAGACGGCATCTTCTATCTTCATCCATCTGGCACGGAGCGGGTCCATCTTCAAGACATCCGGCGCGGAGCATCCTCTTCCAACGAAGTCTTCTTCCCGAATGAAGGTTCCTTTAAATGACGTCATCCAAAATGGCGTCCCTTAGAATTCTATCAGCCAATCGGAATTAAGGTTGAAAAAATCCTATTGGCTAATGCAATCAGCCAATAGGATTGAATTTCAATCCTATTGGCTGATTGAATCAGCCAAAAGGATTGAACTTCAATCCTATTGGCTGATCCAATCAGCCAAAAGGATTGAACTTCAATCCCATTGGCTGATCCAATCAGCCAAAAGAATTGAGCTTGCATTCTATTGGCTGATTGGATCAGCCAATAGGATGAAAGCTCAATCCTATTGGCTGATTGCAACAGCCAGTAGGATTTTTTCAACTTTAATTCCGATTGGCTGATAGATTCCGATTGGCTGATAGAATTCTAAGGGACGCCATCTTGGATGATGTCATTTAAAGGAACCTTCATTCCGAAGAAGACGTCGTAAGAAGAGGATGCTCCGCGTTGGATGTCTGGAAGATGGAGCCGCACCGCGACGGATGAAGATAGAAGATGCCGTCTGGATGAAGACTTCGGCCGCTTGGATGAAGACTTCTGCCGGCTTCTTGGAGGATGGATGTCGGATCTTCAAAACTGTAAGTGAATCTTAAGGGTGTATTTGGGTGGGTTTTAGTTTTAGATTAGGGTTTGGGCTGCAATAGAGCTAAATGCCCTTTTAAGGGCAATGCCCATCCAAATGCCCTTTTCAGGGCAATGGGGAGCTTAGGTTTGTTTAGTTAGGGTTTTATTTGGGGGGGTTGGTTGTGTGGGTGGTGGGTTTTACTGTTGGGGGTGTTGTTTGTATTTTTTTTTTACAGGTAAAAGAGCTGATTTCTTTGGGGCAATGCCCTGCAAAAGGCCCTTTTAAGGGCTATTTGTAGTTTATTGTAGGTTAGGGGTTTTTTTTATTTTGGGGGGGGGGGCTTTTTTATTTTCTTAGGGACCTTAGATTAGGTGTAATTAGTTTAAATCTTTGATAATTTTTTTTTATTTTTTTGTAACTTAGTGTTTATTTTTTTGTGTAACTTAGTGTTTGTTATTTTAGTTGTTTTTTTTTTTGTAACAGTAATTTTTTAGTGTAGATTTAAATTATTTGAGTAGGGTTAGGTGTTTAAATATATAATATAGTTAATTTAATTTGTAGTTTAATGTAATTTTAGTTTAAAAGTTAGGGTAGATTAATTAATAGTTTAATATAGTTTAATTTAATTTTATTATAATAGGTTAGATTAATTATTAATTTAATATAGTTTAATGTAATTTTATTATAAAAGTTATGATAGGTTAATTAATAGTTTAATATAGTTTAAATTTATTATAAGATAGGGATGAGTTGATATTTAATATAAAGTTAGCGAGTTGTTAGGTTTAGGGGTTAATAACTTTATTTAGTTGTGGTGGGCTCCGGAAGCGGCGGGATAGGGGTTAATTACTTTATGTAGGTGGCGGCGGTGTCTGGAGCGGCAGATTAGGGGTTAACGTAGGTGGCGTACCCGTTAGATATTTGTTAACTTACAAAAGTAGTCAGATAGTGCCGAATTTGCATTCGGAACATCTGTAGTGACGTAAGCATCGATCTGTGTCGGACTGAGACTGGCGGTTCGTATGTTACGTCACAAAATTCTACTTTTGCCGGTCTGTAGGCATTGATAAATAAGGCAAATCAAGCTCTCCACAATTACGCTGCGGAATTCCAGCGTATTTGCGGTTGACGGCTTGATAAATAGGCCCCCGATGTCATTTATCAAAAGTATGCCATCATGAATGAAACCTCATTTTCTTTTTAGAGATTATAGAATTCTCCAAAATAGTTAATGGGTTACTCTTGGACCCTAGTACTCATAAAGATAAACTGGAGGAGAGGGAGGGGTGACTGCTAACTCTTGGACCTTAGCGTGCAATACTATTTGAGCATAACAGTAAACAATTACGATTTCCCAACTTATAACTGATTAAATATTTATGCTTACGGACTTAATATGTACAAAATAAAGTAGGTTATACTCAGGGGCTGCCTATAAGTTCAGGAAAGGGAAATAGTGTAAGTGCAAGAGGTGTGTAATCAGATAGGGGGTCAGATTTTTTTGCACTTGCACTTTATTACACTTTCATTGTACTTACTTTTGTGGTACAGAAATTTTTTGCACAAGTCACTTGAATTTTTTGCTATCTATTAGTTTTTACCATTATAGTGCTATCTGTGTATAGGATTGGTTAGATTTTCAAATATAATTTCGTTGTCTCTGTTTTTCTACTTTGTACAATGACAATAAAACGAATCTAATCTAATCTAATCTTTAGGGAGAAATGATATGCATGGCGACTGTGAGCATTCTCACTACCGCATTGGGGATCTTATTGCAGTTTTTGATAAAGAGCTTATCTTAAATTATGAATATGCACAAGGGTATGGGATATATTTAGAGTGTTTGAGCTGGGGCATTACAGGTTATTTGCTTCTCCAATCTAACATTCTCATATTAGCGGCCATATAGGAAATAGGTACCTAGAGCAGACACAAGGGAGCCTGCTATGATCCTGAGTCAATGAAAGTAGACCTTTTTAGAGATAGAGTATATGCGTTAATGCGTTTACTTGTTTAGTTGCCGACAAGTGTATAAATAAGGATGGTCATATCCTAAATCTAAGTACTTTGCACCCAATACATCTCGCCCTCATATGAAAATTATAACCTGAAAGCTGAGGCTTCCCCACTGCATCATCCCGGCCGCAGACAATGCAACAAGGCTTATGGTGATGGAGGGAATAATAACATTTGTCAATACAGCTGAATAAAGTATATGTTCAAAATTCTCTTAACATGAGCAGTGTATCTAATCCTGTTATAACTTGCTCTGTCACCTTTTGTTTCCCCTGTGAAATAAAGTATTATAAATGTTTGGAGGAAGATATTAAAATAGTGATATCCCAGTCTAACATAAAGTCTTATACACATTATAGCTAACATCAGCGAGTTTCTTAGTCCGGGTTAATCCGATACCATTGGAGTTGAGCTGGTGAGTCCCGTAGTTATCTATTGGCGGTACGGTGAGCATGATCTCTAGGAGGAAAACACGCCATTTTTTTGCTTAACGGTGATAATATGGAAAACGTCTAAAGCATTGAGAGGAGGGTGGTCATTTCTCCCTGTTCCACAATAAGGATCTGTCATGATCTGTGGAAGTGTGAAGTGAAACTTGTTACATATTTTGAGCAGACCGTTTGTTACTTTGTGTTTTCTTACACAACCAACTTGCTACTTTTTGAAAGAGTTTCTTTTCAGGACTGCTGATATTTGTAGTGCTCACACTAGTTTATTTTACACTCAGAAATCCCTGATATAGGCTCTGTCAAGTCTGTTTAAGCGCTAATTAAAGCACTTTGATTTACCTTATTTTAAGGTTTTTACATTTTTATTGCGGTTTATCTTTAGAGGGAAGATGTCTTCCTATTGTATATGGTATGCTCAATATTTTTTCTTCAGTATTTCAATTTTAATTATTTAAACCACCTGCACTAGGATTACCACGAGTGATTATATATGTGGGGTCCTGTTCCTAGCCTTTAATACTAGCTGGTGCTATGTGATTATATATATATATATATATATATACACACACATACATCATGCAGTACAATAGGCAAAGTACTACTTGACGTATATATACATCCTATTGTCTTAAGGGGTTAAAGTATACAGCAAAGTTATTTTACTGTGAACAGTTAAACACTTTGGGCCAGATTACAAGTGGAGTGGTATTTAACGCTCCCCCTCGAGTGCTAAATCTGCTAGAAGTGTTTCATGAAACAGTTAACCACAGCTCTGAGGATGCAGTAATCATTCTAGCATAGATCGCGAATGCGCTCAAGAGATCAGGTTTACATTCAGCTTTTAATAAGAGCGGTAAACGTGACATACGCAAAACCCACGATAAACTTTTCATTTGCGCGTAACTGTTAACAAATCACTAGTAATCTGGCCCGTTATGGGGAATTTAATTCTGAGTTTAATTGCATGTAATCTTGTATGTACAGTACAATTGCTTAGTGCCTGGATTCTCAACACCTGGGCCGTGGCCCAGTACCGGGCCGTGATAGCCCTGCTGGTGGGCCCCAACCTGTCATGCCCCTACTGCACACCAGGGGCAGACTGAGACCAATCAAGGCCCCAGGAAAACTGTCTCACATTGACCCAAATGTATTCAATGTTATGCAAATGAACATGGTAGCCTCCCTGCCCTGCCCCCAACATGCCCTTCAACCTCCAGAGCCAGGACCCCCAATATTAAAGGCCAGATAAAGGGCCTCCAACCTTCAGGGCCAGACCCCACACTCCATGGCCCTCACAGCGACAGATAGGGCAACTGAAAACTCCATCTTAAAGGGACACTGAACCCAAATTTTTTTCTTTCGTGATTCAAATAGAGCATGAAATTTTAAGCAACTTTCTAATTTACTCCTATTATCAAATTTTCTTCATTCTCTTGGTATCTTTATTTAAAAAGCAAGAATGTAAGTTTAAATGCCGACCCATTTTTGGTGAACAACCTGGGTTGTACTTGCTGATTGGTGGAAAAATTCACCCACCAATAAACAAGTGCTGTCCAGGGTCCTGTGCCTTCTTTTTCAAATAAAGATAGCAAGAGAACAAAGAAAAAATGATAATAGAAGTAAATTAGAAAGTTGCTTAAAATTGCATGTTCTATCTGAATCACAAAAGAAAAACATTGGTTTCAGTGTCCCTTTAAGGAACGCACCAGGATCAGTGGAGATGCCATTTGTGGGCCCCCCTACCTGCTGGTCCCTCGGCCCAGGTCCTATTTGCCTGGCTGATCAGTCCGCTTCTGCTGCTTACTATATATATATTACTATATATGCTTACATATATATTACTATATATGCTTACTATATATATATATATATATATATATATATATATATATATATATATAAAATAAATAAATAAAACTACCGGGCCTTGAAATCACTTTGGTTGAGAACCACTGACTTAGTGCATAGGATTCAAAATATACTTTTATTCCACTAGATGGCGCTCCATGCCAAGAAAACTATGTCGCAAAGCACAGGTTGTTTAAAGGATTATTTTAGCAAATGCTGTCACTCTTCAAGATTATATGACATCCTTGGAACACAATACATTCCCCACAGCCAGTTCACACAAAGGCTACACACACGGTTTCTTTCTCTTTTTTTTTTTTTACTGCACAGCCTGTAATTGTATAATTAGATGTTGACTAGGTGTACAAACATTAATCATTGTGTTGAATTCAGACACAGTAATATTACTACATTATTAAATGCATACGTTTCTTGGAACACTTTATAGCCATACAAAGAATAATAAGGGCCAATTTTCTAATAGATGCAATTTTTATTATTCTTTTTTATTTTCATTAATAGTTGGTCCCATTCTGACCAAAACTTTTTTTACTTTCAAGCACATGGAGGCCGGTCTTTATCAGCCAATGAACAACTGATAACTGAGTAGTAGTTGTGCACAAACATCACCTTTTTCAATATCAATTTAAACATGGTCAACATAACCTTTTTTATGTCATTATTTAACATGTTAAAATTCTGCTCTTTCACATCCATAATAAATATATTTGTTTTATTTTGTTTCATTTTCTTGTTCCTTTAAAGGAACAGTCTACACTAAAATGGTTATTGTTTAAAAAAGATAGATAATGCCTTTACTACCCATTCCCCAGCTTTGCACAACCAACATTGTTATAAAAATAAAAAATCTATTGTAGAATAAATAAAAAATCTATTGTAGACTGTCCCTTTAAACTTAAAGGGACACTGAACCCAAAAAATTTTTCTTTCGTGATTCAGATAGAGCATGCAATGTTAAACAACTTTCTAATTTACTCCTATTATCAAATTTTCTTCGTTCTCTTGCTATCTTTATTTTAAAAAGAAGGCATCTAAGCTATTTTTTGGTTTTGGTTTAGGATATGGACAGCACTTGTTTATTGGTTGGTGAATTTATCCACCAATAAGCAAGGATAACCCAGGTTGTTCACCAAGAATTGGCCGGCATCTAAACTTACATTCTTGCTTTTTAAATAAAGATACCAAGAGAATGAAGAAAATTTGATAATTGGAGTAAATTAGAAAGTTGCTCCATTTTTCGGGATAACAAAAATTCTTTTGTGATTTCTTTTGTATTATCAAATTTTCTTCATTCCCATGATTTTCCTTGTTGAAGCGATAACTAGGTAGGCATCTGGACACAACATGGCAGGAAATGGATAACATTCTTGCAAAACTGCTACCATATACTGCTCCAGACACGTGCATGCACCTGAGCTTAAGTCTCTGTTTTTCAACAAAAGATACCTAGAGAACAAAAAATGTGATAATAGAAGTAAATTAGATAGTTGTTTAAAATTGCTGCTCTATCTGAATCATAAAAGAAAAAATTGTGTTTCATGTCTCTTTAATGAAAGATTGTAGCATAAATCCAATAAACTGTCACTCCTCATAAACAAGGTAAGTGTGTGCTAACCAGTGTTGTACTTAGAACCAAAAGAGAACAAAAAACTGGCACTACACTGTAAATGTAGGTGAGATAGGAATAACAAAAAATTCCGGTGCTGCCCCTTAAAAGTAATATATGAACAACAGGACAGGAAAGTAAGGGGTTAATATAGCACTCACTCTCACTCTAAGTGAAGATATAAAGTAAAACCATTCATACTTTATTAATCAAAAGTTAAAACCAGGATAAACATCCCTGATAGATAAGTTAAACTACCCACAACCACCTATCTAACAATATAAAAGCAAGGAGGGCCCTCCTAACACTCCTCTGTTTCCTGGCCGATAACTGGAAACATCGGCATCAGGTGGCTGGAGTGATAGGATAAGCCAGTAAAGAACGTGCTGTACAAACGCGTTTCGGCTATATATAAGCCTTTATCAATGTTTCACATTCATTGCTTGAACGAGTAAGCCGAGGCTCCGATGTTCAGAGCTTAATATATCTCCAAAACACCGGTTGGCAGCCAATCCAGAGCGTGTTACAAACTCCACCTCCAGTTCCTCCAATCGGTTACGGGCTTGATTCACGCCCATAGGAAAGTATCCTGCCGATTGGAGCATGGCCGCGCGCATTATCATTGGTGCAATATCGTGCTATGTATATTATGCATTAACTGCTGCTTAAGCCTCAATACATATAACCCGTGAGCATTATTTGGTTAATCCATGTTTACGTCATCTTTTCCGAACTGATGCTATGTCACTATCTGTAACTTCGTGGAAAAATAATAATATCTCATTGCAGATTTGTTTTGTTATGTAGTTTGCGGGCATGAAATACTCTGTGGTAAGAATTGTAATACAACCACAGAGACGTGCATCCGTGCATAATTAATCCCAGCAATGAATATCAATATGATCAAACATACTATCCTGTGCCAACCTATATGTGTGACAAAATCATTATAATTCTAACCAGTGTAGTGCAATGTCTAGGTTTGTGGTGTGGCTAAAACCGCAGGTCTGCCATAACAAGGCTCTAAATTTGTTTTATTCTTTCCAGTTGTTTAAAAACACAAAGGACAAGATTACAAGTGGAGCATAATTTAATGCTCTCGCTCGAACTCTGCTAGAAGTAAGCTTTTTGCACGCGTCGGGTTGCTCTCGTATTATGAGTTGAAAGTAAACTGTTTTCTCTTGCGCAATAACCTGACGAGCGCAAAAAGCCAAACTTAGAATATACCTATTCCCCCACAGAAGTCAATGGAGCAAAAAACGTGGGAAAAACCTTACACCGTACTTGCGTGCAAACACGATCGCATATACTCAAGTGCGCTAACCCGATATGAAAATATCAATATTTCACATTCCAATGTTCTTCACATTGAATATGATCTATTTATTTATATATTGGTATTTTTGTACAACATGGGCTAGATTACAAGTGGAGCTCAAGATAAGCGATATTTGCACTCCAATGAGTAATACCAGCGCTCGCAAATGTGCGCTGGTATTACAAGTTAGCCGCAATGCAAACGCGACCTCTCATTCGCATTGCTAGGAAGCATTGGACTTACGGAGCACGCTTCCATAGTCTTCAATAGGAGCCTCATTCTCATGCCACGTCAGGAGAGCTAACGCAGCGAAAGGGGTAAGTCGCGCAACGATGGCAGCAAATGTTAAATATATTATATGTATATGCTTATATACCTATATATTTTGTGTTAATATGGGTAACTACACACATTAAACACATAAATATATCTGTATAGAAACATATACATTTGACTTGACCTCGGGTTCCGGTTCCGTTGGGAGGAGCTAGCGTCGTAATGGTGGAGTTTGGACGCTAAGAGCTCGAGACAGGAAAATCTTCCCTTCCACAAGCCCGTTGTTGGAGTGAACCAATACTTCCTAGGGCAATTGCATCATATCGGTGGTGCTGGTGGCGGAACGGCGGAGCAAGCAGCGCGACTCAGCTGCATGAGTCAGTCCCCTAAAAGCCGAGTACTGTATTGGAGACAACACAGGTCTGACCTATGACCCAAAGGCTGGAGTGAGGGCGCGGGATTGGATACTGTGCCCTAAGAGATATCGCTGGTAAAGAGCTGGTAAAGAGCTGCAGAGCAAGTGTGAGGGCCAGACATCGCCAAATAGATCTGTGAGGTGAATCAAAGAACAGGCCTCAATCGCTGGAGCATCGCTAAACACAGTGCACCGCTCAGGCGGATAGGAGTGTTGCGCTGAGCGGAGGATTAACCCTGGCCGCGAACGAAAGGGGCGTTGGATCACTACATACACAGCTCTCCCTGCCATCACAGGAGATCTAGTGACAGCCGCCTGAAGACAACCCAGTAGTACTGAGAGGTACAGTAAAGCCTGGTCCAGTAAGGTTTTTGCACAAAAGAGAGGAAGCGGACATTTCCAAAGTTAATACGCAGATCTGGTGGACATATGCAAGTATACGCAAGTATATAAAAGAAAAGATAAGAAATGCGTTGACCTACATGTCTCTCCTCTGCTTTGCTTTTTCTTTCCCCCTATCCTTCCGGACATAACTGGCCTGTATTTTTTTTGTTTCCCTCTGAGCTGCTGGAACTATAACTCAGGTCTGTTGCCAATTTTTGTCCATTCTAGAGAGCGCTAAATATAAGGCAACACGTAACATTCTCTGGACTTTCTCATTGTGGCATTGGATACGGGGTTAAAAGGCAGAGGAAGAGGAAGATAGGAGGGAAGAGCAGTCCTCCCTGGAAAGTTATAAATATAAATCCACAGTCCTGAAAAATTTAGTTTGAGAGAAAAATGTAATGGTTTAGAAAGTCTAGATATTTTACAATACAATGTTTGTTGTCTAGGAGATGTGTTTGGTTAAACAATATAGCCGGAGGTATTGGCAACAAGGTAAAAAAGTTATATGCAAGAGAGCTGAGTGCCTAAAGTGAACTAGGCAAAAACAGGTTGCTTTTATTTTTTTTGTCTGTTTCTAGCCTAAATATCAAACTGATACGCTTTAAACTACTTTTCAAATTGATATGTTAATCTAAAACATGATGTAAGGAGTTATTACAAGAAAAATTTCAGTCTCAGTTAAAGAGATGGATGGGTGGTCAGGAGAACAACGGGTGATTTAAACTTAAAAGGTTGTCACTTCACATAGGTTTGCTTCACAACCAAGGTTTTTTGCTGTTTTTTTTCACTTTTGTTGTTTTATTTGAGGGGAAGAGGGTTAAAGAGGGAGAAGGAGGAGAAAAAAGGAGAAGAGAGAGGGAAAAAAAGAAAAAAAAAAAAAGAAAAAAAAAAAGAGGAATAGTATATACAGGTTTACTATTTAGACAAACACACAACACAACCTGTAAGCACAGACACACAAAGTTTATGGTCATATTACTCTAAGGAAAGAGTTAAAGAAATCACAGTCACAGAATTTTAGCTACTACACTGTACATGGATAAATTTATCACGCACAATAAAAGTCACTCCCTGGCCATGCCTCCCAGGCAAAAAGATAAGAAAACAAGGGTTTCAGATACTCACATAGAAAGTACTCCTGAGCCGATAATGCAAAAAGATGATATTCAGCTCTTAGTATCCCAGATGTCTGAAATTTTCCTGCCTCAATTTGAAATGCTTAAAAGCCAAACAGCTAACATAATGACAGAACTTAAACAAATTAATAGCCGTCTCACAGAAGTTGAAGACAGAGTATCTAGCAATGAGGATATAATTTATAAGCAGGAAAAAATCATAACAGATAATAGTATGAAACATATACATTTACTGGGAACACACAGATCCCATAGACCGCAATGGAAAGGCACTTTTCAGGGCCGTTTTTTTTCTGACACCCCTCACCTGCCAGCTTTAGCCCCCAAAAACTGCCTGGTGCAGTTATTTCATTAAAAAAATAAAAATGCTCCCATTTTTTTTTTTTTTTTTTTTTTAAATAATTTTTATTTAGTTTACAGAAAAAATACAACATGTGTGAAATGCCATAAAATATAGTTATCAAATTACATGACAATCAGAAACAGTTTGATTAAAGCAAAAATAGAGTATATTAAATCTATATGGCTAGACATCTGAAACCTCTGTTTTATATTATATTTTGAAATGAGTTCCTCTATGAAAACAACGGGCTACTTTTGAACCCAAGGGAGCTGATGAACAATGGGAGAGGAAATTGGCGTTAAGAGAGGCCACTTTTGGGCCTAGTACTTAAGAGAGTAAGATGGGAAAAATCAGCAGGTCAGAACTGCTTTAAAGAGATGAAGAAGAGGGAGAGAAAAGGAAATGAGAAGAAGGGAGGAGCAGAGGGAATATGTGGGGGGGGGGAGGTTGGACTCTTGTAAGAAGTGTGTCTTAGCTAAGGTTAAGGGAATATGCAGAGGAAAGAAAGAAATAGGGGGCATCAACCAGGCCAGGTACAAGCAGTAGCTATATAACTCAGTAAATAAGAGTTTCAGGAATATATATAAAAAGGATGTGGGAGCATTCTTGCCTCATGTGCATAGGTAGGAAGATAACAGTAGCCACATTCTAAGATAAGGGAACAGCCAACACCATCTGACTATAAGCAATGTAGTTAATTTTTATTGGCTAGGTGTTTGTCCCATAGGTCCTATCATTCTGCCAGGCATAGGTCACATATTAAATGGGGTACCATTAACCATATAAGTAGAGCTATGAGATACAGTCTAGTACTTTTCATGTCAAACAAAGCAAGCTGAAAGTAGTGACATGCAGTGTCTCATATTGAGAGAGATTAAATTCAAAAGAGATGAGAGTTGGGAACTTCAAAGTAGTATGCTTAAGATAGATGTAGGGAGGATTATGTCTCCGCATACATAATAGTCAATGTTGTAGGGCATATATAAAATCGCATTGCAATGATAGACTAACTACAATTTTCCAAGATTCTATAAGTGTGCGTACAAACCCCATTTTTATTTTTTAATTAAATTCACACCTCTGTATTTTGGGGGCATTTGGGGCACATTTATAAAATTAACCAAAGATCTGATCTGTTAGTTAGCAATAACCAGCCACTTGTAATAGCGGGCTATTCATCACGCGCCCGCAAATGGGCAAATTTGCAATAAATTAGCGCTCCAATTTTAATCTAGCCCTATATATATATATATATATATATATATATATATATATATAAAATTATATATAGATATATAGGGCTGAAATACTCTGTTACTAACTCATAACCAGTTAGGTTTACATGTCTCTGTCTGGTTATATGATTCGACACATATGTTGAAGTACCTAAATTGATACTCGGCAAGATTCTACACAACAAAAGGGTGAGCGCTAATAAATAGCTAGTGATAACCTCAATGATATATGAGCATATAAATACAATTAGAATTGCCAGCAATTTGGCATATTAAAGGAAAGTTCAATTTCAGATTAAGAAGTGTATCTTTCTTCCCAACGATGGCAGCCTCCTCCTCACCAACAATGGTCCAGAGATGCTATATAAAAGACAAAACAAAGGGGCGCCTCATGTGTAGTATCATCAAATAAGCACAAAGCCACAGAAAAAAGCCAAATGGGTACTCACAAGGCTCTGGAGGACACCTATGTGTTTGTAGGGACAGGCTGCAGATTTTATCAGGTGTGACAGCTCACCCACAGAGGATATCAGTCATTAACTGTAGTGGAAAGATGAAACACAGGAAAAGAACCAAATTGTGCAGATCACAAAAGATATGGTGTTTGACTTAGCACAAAGAAAGATTGGGTACTCACATATTAGATGAGCACACTTATGTGCTAGTAGGAGCAAGCTGGCATATTATGGTAAGGTCTGTCAGCTTACCACCAAAGGACTTTTCCTTAGGATGCAATATCCAAAAGTGGCAGACTTCTGTGTGTTAGGTTCCACTCCAAGCAGGTGCAGGCAGGTAAAATCACAAATTAAAATACATATACAAAGGAGTGAACTAGGGGCATACAGTCAAGCCCCCTGTACTCAGCAAGATTGCTGTTACTAGTGTAGACTAAAGAAGGATTATTTTATAGTTTACTCTAGACAGCAGATCCTCTATGGTTATGCAATTGCTGTATATAAGCGATAAGTATACCAAGTAATATCTGTATTCACTCCTAGCTGTTCATGCAACCTAATATTTATTATACAATCTACGGCATTCCTTTTGCCCCAATCCTTATTGAATAGATAAACTATTTTATGTTTTCCACTGCAATATGGGGACCATTATTATTTTTTCTATAATATAAAATTGAGGTCTTATTACACAATATACAAAATTCTTACGGACATACTAGTTCAATTTATTCTAGACTTTTACTCCCACTTACTAGTTCCTTTTTGTGGATTGATATTTTCTTTTACGGACAGATGGGATAATAGATTAAGCTATATACTCTATAGGCTCAGTGTTCTTACTGTTTCAAATTTTTTTCCAGGATGTATGCCTAGAGTCATTATGGCACTGTTTTTTTGCTATGTCTATATGTTAAAATGTATGTCTTATTACATTGTTGTTATTGTCTATTAGTGATTCTGTTTGTAACATTCTACACAACATCAGTAAAAAAAAATATTTAAAAAATAAATAAATATTGTTTTCAAGTATTTCCATCACCCTTATATTGGCATTTAAAATAGTTTATTTAGCCTGTGGTATCCCCACCCATCCTGAAAGTTTTTGGCCTCGAGGCCATGCTGTGTTAACACAGTCATTAGAAGAATTTACGCTCCCAGTGGGTTATAGAAGAGATAAGGTAATACAATTTTAATTTTCCATTGTTCTCTACAAGTATTGGTGATTGGTTTATGAACAGATATAAGATAAAGCAGGTATATGTACACAATGTGATAAAATAATGAGATCTGATTATACCTACAAGCTCAACCCATTTATTAGGTTGTGGCTTCAAAACACAAAATCAACTAATTCATATACACAAATAAACCTTAAAAAAGCAAATCTCATACATCTTATACTCTGCAGCTGGTAAAACAAGTAATTGGAAACACATTAAGAGAAAAACTATTTTATAGTATACTGCCCCTTTAAATAGATGCGCTATGCTGCGCACAAGGCTCACTCCTTGTCCTGGCTGGGAGGCTCCTTTTGCAGATCTGTCTTGGTTGTGGCCTTTGGTGCAGGTAGCCCACAGGAATCCCGGTGGGCCAATCTGGCACTGCCTGTAACAGAGAAAAAGTATCAACAGAATTTCCAGCCTCCAAAATGATAAAAGACCTTTATATCGTATATGTTGGGTCCATAGGCCTAGTTACCATGTTTCAGGCCTGCATCTGGCCCTTACTATTTCTTGGTTTAGACTTCGCAAGTCTTGTCTGTGCCCCATTTGAGTGTGCGGTTTTCCATTGAAGCACAATGATGTTATAGACAATTGTACCTTGCACTTCAGTAACTTGCACAATAGAAATGGAAGCTTTACAGTTTTGCAAATGTTTTTTCTACACAATTTAAAAGTTACATAGCAAGTATTAAAAAGCCCGCATAAATGATATAGCGCAATGCATCCACTGTATTGTGCACGCTAAACTGAAGCACACGATACAACTGTCTCTGATTGTGAGCATGCAGCGCTTCTGTCACAAGGTGTGAGAATACCCAAGCGCCAATATGGCGGCGCCTAGTATGAAGATGCAAACTTCACACAGCAGCACATGTAAGGGGTTAAAACAAAAGAACACCTTTAAAGAGAGTTGCAGGAGGAAAAACACATTTCATAGTGAGTGGCAAACAATGCTATTGTTGTGCCCAGCAGTTTAATGTCCCTTTAATTTAAAGGGACATGAAACCTCATTTTTTTTCTTTTATGATTCAGATAGAAAATATATTTTGAAACGACTTTTGTCAATTTTGCTTCATTCTCTTGGCATCCTTTATTGAAGGAGCAGGCTAGCTGAACACATTAGTAAGCCAATTTTAAACAGGCATTTATGTGCAGCTGCCAATCAGCAGCTAGTTCCCAGTTCTTGAGTCTACCTAGATATGCTTTTCAGCAAAGGATGCCAACTAAGCAAATTAGATAATAGAAGTAAATTGGAAAATTGTTTAAGATGTTATGCTCTATCTGAATCATGAAGGAAACATTTTGGGTTTCATGTCCCTTTAACATAGACTTACACTAAATTATATAACAATCAACATTTGAAAATGAATATTCCAATACACTGCTGTGTTTCTGTTGATCCCCACGTTGTCATGTGATACTTGTGCACACAGCGCAGTTTCTATTTGGTGATCAAGGTGACTTCTGTCACAGTTCTGCAATTAGTTTGGTTTCATAAATATCACAACATCTAAATCAATACGTGACAAAAGAATGTTGGTGGGAATTAGGTTTCATTGATTGTAAATGTGAAGTAATAGAAAACAAAGCCTAGACTGTGCTGTACAGTGTAAATATATATATGCTAATTTGTGCTAATGCTAATATATAGCATATATATATATATATATATATATATATATGCTATGTGCTAATTTCCTATGCAAATATTTACATTGATTTATATATATGTGTAACACGTTTAAATTTGTCTCAGAATGCTTCTGCACTCTTTACAGTAATTCATATTTTTATCATTATTGTTTTTCTCGTCATTTTAGCTTGTTTAACAAGTTTATTTTCAAGATACCAACACCTGTGTGAATTCATATGTAACAAAATGATAGGCAATGATAAAAAGCTAAATTGTGTTACTACTTGATAAGAAAAAAAAAAAGTCCAGAGTGCATTGATTACTATTAGTATTGGGCATAAATAAGATACAGAAGACGGGTCGCATTATAAAGGCGCTGCATAGGAGCAGTGTAATACTTTGCAATATTGTAAAAAAAAATCTGTTATGTATATATGTTACTTAAAGGGACACTGAACCCAAATTTTTTCTTTCGTGATTCAGATAGAGCATGCAATTTTAAGCCACTTTCTAATTTACTCCTATTATCAATTTTAATTTGTTCTCTTGCTATCTTTATTTGAGAAAGAAGGCATCTAAGCTTTTATTTAGGTTCAGTACTCTGGACAGCAGTTTTCTATTGGTGGATGAATTTATCCACCAATCAGCAAGGACAACCCAGGTTGTTCACCAAAAATCGGCCGGCATCTAAACTTACATTCTTGCATTTCAAATAAAGATACCAAGAGAATGAAGAAAATTTGATAATATTTGTAAATTAGAAAGTTGCTTAAAATTTCATGCTCTATCTGAATCACAAAAGAAAAAAAATTGGGTTCAGTGTCCCTTTAAGTTATCCAAAGCACAAACTAATTGCATAATTTAACATAAATTGATTTAATGATAATTTGTGCAACAAACATTTAAAACAATAAATATCAGCTGTTGTTTACCCATTAAGGGACAGATTATGAATGGAACACTAACAGTTACATGCAAGCGGGTGTTTGTGTGCGTCTGTTTTTTAGCTCATATTAAAAGTAAACACGATCACCTGAGCGCAATTGAAGTTAATGCTTGTCGGGAGAGGGTGTCCTCGGATCTCTGTTAACTGTTTCGCGAAACAAAAAAAGTGTCACAAAACACATTTACAAAGTACATTTACACTCATAACAACACCATCTAATAGGAATTATGAAAAAAAATATTGCACAAAAAAGATATAATTTTATAGGCAAAAAGCTTTTACAATGAGATACATACATACATATACTGTATATGTCTTATAATGTATATGCAAGTGTGTGTATATATATATATATATATATATATATATATATATATATATATGTGTGTGTGTGTGTGTGTGTGTACATATGTATTTAAATGTTTGTATATGTATTTACAGACATATATATATATATATATATATATATATATAATGTGCATTGGAGCCATTTGTAGTTAAAGGTACACTAAACCCAGAAAAAATCAATATCAATATATTTGCTATAGTTTTGTAATTTACATTGCGTTGCTTATGTTTACCCATTATGAGAAATCCGATTCCGAAAATGTATTGAATTCCAAACCCACCGACGACCAATAACTTATCATCCTGCAATCGAGAGCAATAACCCAGGTTACCAAGATGGCGGATTCTTGCCAATATGCGCATGCGTGAAACCCCCTACTCGTCATTTATGACATCACAACTGCAACTAAACCTGCAGTGATAAGGAGCAGTGAAACCGTATACAGTTTCTATTGCTAACAAGCCGTATTCAGCGAGAACAGGACAAACTATGTAATCAATTGTTCTGTTCATAGCGCTTTTGTTATTCCCATATTCGATATGCGAATGCGCGGAAAGGCGGATAGAAATGCGTATTGTGACGACATGGCCGTTTAATGAGATGCACAAATTCAGAATAGTATTGGAAAGTTATCTATATAGTGCACAGCCTATTTTTGAGGGTTGGATAATATGACATCACAGAAAATAAAAATGAGCTTTTATAATGTTCAGAAAATTCGTTGGACAGTATAAATAGGTATGTGATGATATAAAAATGTGTAGGATATGATATTGATGGTCAGTTGATGCAAAAAAAATGAAAGTTTTGGAATCCTTTAAGTAAAAAGGTTAAGTTTTACCCTTTAAAAGTAAAACAGTCTTTTTCCAGAGTCAGGGTATACTTCCCCTTTAAATTAAAAATGTTTTTCAGCAGCAAGAGAAAATACAAAACAAAAAGACCTACTCCTGTTAGGAGTCTAACAGTCGTTTCTCTGACTACTATTACTGGTTCAGGCTCCAGTGAAAAACTAATAGACATTCACAGTCATTAACAAAAAAATAAAAAAAATTCTCACCAGACCTTTATATTGCATGCAGACAGATACTTAACAGGGCTCCACGTGCACCATCCCTGTGCAGCCTGACACTGAAACCTCTCCCCTGCTTTCTCAGAGCTATTATATAGCCCTGGGCCTAATTAACAAGTAACAGATGTGCTAGGTAACTAACAAAAAAACCTTAACAACCGGTTTTCTTTTCACCTTTTTTGCTCTATTGACTTCTATAGAATAATACGTTATTGCATGTTCGGCTTTTTACGTGCATCGGGTTAGCGTGTGAGGGAAAACCAGTTACTTTCAACTTGTAATACGAGTGCTACCCGGTGGTCGCAAAAAGCTTACTTCTAGCGGAGTTAGTGCTCAAGCGGGAGTGTTAAATACTGCTCCACTTGTAATCTAGGCCAAAATGTTTAATTGTTCACAGAAAAATAACTTTGTAGTATACTTTAACCCCTTAACCCAATAGTATGTACAGTATATATATGTCATGCGGTACTTTGCCTATTGTACCTATGAGGAAACACGTTATCGTGTGCGCAATATTATACATTTGTCTTTTTTAGGCTTGTTGAGTTAGTGTGCGAGCGAAAACAGTTTACTTTCAACTTGTAATGCAAGTGCTACATGACACGCACAAAAAGCTTACTTCTAGCAGAGTTAATGCTCGAGCGGGAGCGTTAAATACTGATCCACTTGTAATTTGGCTCTAAATAGGTCCTTGGAAGAACACTAAGAATTGGGGGATGCATGGAGATATGTGGGTTTGTATGTGTATTTGGTCAGGGACTGCTGACCTTAAAGGGACAGGAAACCCTGTAATATTTCATGATTTGGATAGAACATACCATTTTAAACACCTATTATCTAATTTGCTTCATTCTTT
This sequence comes from Bombina bombina, assembly GCF_027579735.1. NCBI lineage: Eukaryota > Metazoa > Chordata > Amphibia > Anura > Bombinatoridae > Bombina > Bombina bombina. The sequence goes on along the minus strand of NC_069500.1, from coordinate 61,429,482 downwards.
TGTTATCCTTTGCTGAAGGAACAACATTGAACTACCGGCAGCTAGCTGAACACATCTAGTTAGCCAAACACAAGAGACAAATGTGTGCAGGCACCAATTAGCAACTAGCTCCCACTAGCGTAGGATATATGCGTATTCTTTTTAAACAAAGGATACCAAGAGAACAAAGTACATTTGAAAATAGAAGTTAATTTAAAAGTGTCGTATAATGGCATGCTCTGAATCATGCAAGTTTCAAGGAAAATCTTCTTAGAGGGACTTCACAGTACTTACGAGACTCCTCAGATAATCTCTCCATAGCGGCAGGTTTTGTTCATGTGGCCCCATAGAGACCACTGCAACAGCTTCTCATTGTTTGTAGCTGCTCCCTCTGGTAGCCAAAGGTTGACATTAATATATAAATAATTGATAATAATAATAATTATCACCATCATTGACTCTAACAGGCGTTATATATATATTTTAGTGCAGTTAGTATTTTGCTGTCTGGGAATAATATATTCACAGTGTTTTATGGCATCAGACAAGCTACAAGCGTCATGCCCTGCGGTGAGTATGAGAGCCTGGCAGCGACCTGCTTATTGGGAGCCCTGCGCCTGGTAACAATGATAACATAATAAGCCGATATAAATGCAGGTGACAACTTTAACAAACAATTCTCACCAGTACCTTGGTGTAATTCCCAGTATTTCTTTATGCACCAATACCCTCTATTGTTAACAACCATCTGCCATTAATAAAAAAATCAACAAGCAATCCACAAAATGAATTGGCCTGCACTATTCAAATGGTGTTGCCTTTAATTAAACCATTAGAAGCATGTGTTGTATCTGTTTCGCTTCATGCACAGACCTACAGCCAGAACTCCGATATCGGCTCACTTTCCATTTTAGGCAAAACTCCAGATTTAGGGTTTATTGCATATGAGCATCAAAACCTGTTAAAATTAATATAATGTGACTGATGATCTAAACCTCGCTTGATCAGACTTTTTTTCCGCTGACTTTCGCATGGGCTACCCAGATGGAATTATCGTAAAAAAAAGGGGCAGTCCCAGCCAATGACGAGATGTCTCGTATTGAAAGTGTAATGGAGCTCGCTGGAAATGGACACATCGCACCGTGTAGTGAAATCAGCAGTGAGCAGTTGCGCATTTTAAAAAGTAAATCCTGCAGCCAATATAAATCATATTACGCTGCTTTCTGCATATAGCATCTTACAAACACCTATATTTTCTTATGCATGTATTAGTCTATTAATGATATAAGTATTTTCAGTGTTTTGAGAAAAGCACCCAACCTTTTAGTTTGCGCGAAAAAACTGAGATCTGTAGTGTGAAAATCTTTGCACAATTACGCTGGGATTAGAGAGACATTTTCATAATACGCCCATGGAACACCCATGTTCAGCCCATTTAAAAAAAAAACTATTACGCTTTGTATTTTGTACTTGTAAGTACTAATTTTATATGTGTGGTTTGCGCATCCAGTATACTTAATTTATGATTTACGCTGTGCATATTTAATACGATTTATTACTCTGTAATTTACATACAATTTTTTTTGATAAAATCTGATTTTTGGTGAAGATTTTTGGTACGATTTTTGATGCACCTTTAAAAATCTATTTTGTTCTGTGTATTTTTGTGCGAATGGTTCAATTATTTGTTTTGTAAGATTTTTAAATTACAAATTGTATTGTGCACTTTTGTTATTATGCATTCCCTCCCCATACGAAAATGCAATATACGCCCCTTAGTGAGACACCCTGTTTTCAGGGTAAAAAGTGGCTTTAGATTATTCCACTAGCGAAGTAGAAATAGTGGCGAGCATTCTTTAATAATCTCACCAGCCCGGAGACCTTTAGATTTTTGGGATCATAGACACCTTGCACGAACAAGTCATAAATTTATGTCATTTAAAGGGACATGCAAGTAAAAATTCCTCTGTCATGATTTATTGCAATTATCAAATGTAGGTATGGTAATGTAATTTTAAACAACTTTCCAATTTACTTTTATTACCAATTTTGCTTTGTTCTCTTGGTATTCTTAGTTGAAAGCTAAATCTAGGTGGTATATATGCTAATTTCTTAGACTTTGAAGGCTACCTCTAATCTGAAAGCATTTTGACAGTTTTTCACCACTAGAGGGCATTAGTTCATGTGTTTCATATAGATAACATTGATCTCAGGCACGTGTAGCTCCTAGGAGCAAGCACTGATTGGCTAAAAATGCAAGTCTGTCAAAAGAACTGAAATAAGGGGGCAGTTTGCAGAGCCATAGATACAAGGTATCACAGAGGTAAAAAGTGTATTTATATAACTGTGTTCGTTATCCAAAATTGGGGAATGGGTAATAAAGGGATTATCTACCTTTTTAAACAACAAAAATTCTGGTGTTTACTGTCCCTTTAATCCTTAACAAAGGATAGTGAGAGAGAAGTAACTTTGACAAAAGAATAGAATTGAAACGTTTTGAGAACTGTACACTCTGTCAACCACATTTAATTGGACTTTAATGACTCTTTAAAGGGATACTAAACACCCTGTAATTATATATATATATATATATATATATATATATATATATATATATATATATGTATGTTTTCTTACTAAAGAATAGCATATCAGCCAAGACCAAAATTTTTTAAACAAACGTCTTGCTTGGTGCAATTGTTTTTCAATAGCCAAAGTCCACCCACAATTTGTCTCATTAGAAGGAGCCAATCTGGGCTAGCCTTGGTCCTTACGTTGTTGTTCTCCACTCATAATCTAGCCCTAAATTTTTAACTATGATGAGCACACTTAATGTGCTTTAGCTTTCTTTTGTCACAATCCGCGATACAAATGATAATGGAAAACCTGCAATACACCTGCTTTTGCTCGATTTGTCGTATGTTTTACTAGATTTTTCTATTAATTCAAGCTGGTACTCTTCTAACGAATTGAAATGGCTCCACCCCCCCAGCATACCTAAATAGCGCATGTGTATCAAGCTCTATATGATAGTAGGGAATTCTTTGTTATACATTGCTAAAAACACTGCTGCCGTATAGTACTCATGACTTATGCGCATTCCTATGGCTACCAAGGGACTCTCAAGTCAAAATTAAACTTTTATGACTCAGAGCATTCAATTTTAAACAACTTTCCAATTTACTTCCATTAAAATGTGCAGTCTTTTTATATTTAAACCTTTTAAGTCACCAGCTCCTACTGAGCATGTGCAAAAGTTTACAGAATATACATATATCCATTTGTGATTGGCTGATGACTGTCACATGATACAGGAGGAGTGTAAATAAACATTACTTTGAAATTTGCCAGAAAAAAATCTACTACTCATTTAAAGTTCAGACTATGGGGCCTATTTATTATGGTGCGAGCGGATATACATAGAAGACAACAAGACACAAGACGACAGTTTAGTTATACATTTTATCTACAAAGCTGAGATGAGCAGTTAAAGTGACCCAAAACCCAAAACATTTCTTTTATGATTCAGATAGAGCATACAATTTTAAACAACTTTTCAATTTACGTCTAATATCTAATTTGTTTCTTTCTCTTGATATCCTTTGTTGAAAAACATATCTAGATAGGCTTAGGTGCTGATTGGTGGCTGAACTTGTATGCCCATTTTAATTGGCTTACAAATGTATTTAGTTAGCTCCCAGGAGTGCATTGCTGCTTCTTCAATAAAAGATACCAAATGAAGCAAAATTGAATACAGAAGTAAACTTTAAAATTGTTTAAAAATGTATAATCTATCTGAATCATGAAAGAAAAATTTGGACTTCATGTCCCTTTAAAAACTGCACTGCAAACTGGGCTCTCTTAAATAATGTTTTTTAATTCCAAGATACATTGTAAATTGTGATTGGTTAGTATAGTATGGTAAGAGTATGTACCAGCCCTGATAGTTATAGGTTTGCTATAGGGAGATATTTGTATGCATATTCTGTACTAAACACATCTATTATTTATTAGTAAACATTGATAAGGATTTCTTAAATCCCTTAATTTGCTTGCAGCATTATTATACAGTATTTGCAGTGACCTAAATACAGAACCACATGATAAGCAATGCATTTGGATCAGACTAAATACACATCCTATGTGCCTGACTCTTGGAATAAACTGGGTACATTTGCTAAAACATGGAAAGCAGTGTCATAGTAAACTGGGTGCACACTCACTGAAACAGGCAGCTATCTCCAGAACAAACTGGGTGCAGACCCCACTTTACTAAAGATAAACAGCCACATGAACTAGCTGCACTCACAGGAAGCTGCGGCTAGTAAAAACATTATTATTATTATTATAGATTACGTATAAATCCAATCAAATATAGAAAAGCTTGGAAATTTTAAAACTAAACTTCCAACAAAGAAAGTAAGTCACAATCTTCTCTGCAAGATGCACAAGCTAGTCTGTATTTATGTAGAAAAAATATTTTAATTATAGTATAGTATATATATAGTCTTTTTTTTTTTTTACCATTACATGTTTTATAATCAGTAATTAATAACTAATTTCCATAGTGTTTATGCTTTGTTCTTATCACCACAACTGCCTTTTGCTGTCTCCAACAAACATGCATAGAATTGTTACTTTTTTAGTCATAATGCACAGAGGGAAATATTACATTTATTATTATTATTATTGTTGTGCAAAATGAAGTAAAGTAGATCCTGCAAAGCAATTTGTGCTCTCAGAACTGAGCGTGGATCTCAGTCACACAGTTGCTGCGTTAGTGCAGTTTTTTCTCTGACTACATCAATCATTTGATGATAGGTGGACTGGTCAGAATGTACTGAGGTATAACTGAGACATCTCTTATCTGTAAAGTGATCCTCACACTATGAATAATGGAGAAGAAATGTAGGCCAGAAAGATAAGGTAGCCAGGGATCTCTTTTTTCATTTTGTTTTCTCTCCCCGTCACATGACACACAAAAAAGTAAGTAATTTTTCATGAGGTAACTCTGGCTGCCGTAGGAAGTAACAGAGACAGGTAGATTTATCTTTTGTGCCAGAGAAGACAAGATAACAATTTAACCATGTGCCACTGTTATGGTCTATTTAATTAAAGAATCCATGCTTGATTGGCCAGTTTTGATATCAGAGGCCGTATCTTGAATACGTGATGGCTCCAAAAAAGAAAAAAAGCCAGAGCCAGGATGAAATTGAAGATGGAGACGATGATGGAGGTGCGACAAAGAGACAAGATAAGGTGAAGGGCAAGAAAAGAGCATCAGATATTACAGAAAGTCTTGATAGAAAGGAGGAAACGTTCACTGAGAATATATCAGAAGGTGAAGAGCCTGAACAGGTAGAGGATAAACTTTGTAAGTCCAAGAAAAAAGTTAAAGAGTCAAAATTACGGTCAAAGAGTAAGTCATTAAAATATGTTGAGGCAGAAATTGTCCAGGACGAAGAAGATTATATAGAGGAAGACCTGAAATGGTATAAGGAGAAGAACAACAATGACATGAAAGAGAAAAATAAAAAAAGGCGAGAGGTGGAGGAAGACGAGGAAGAAGATGAAGAAGAGGTTGTGGAGAAGAAAAAGAAAAAGTCAAAGTCTAAGGAGGAGGAGGAGGATGGTGACAAGAAAAAAAAAAAGAAGAAGAAGAAACAAGAAGAGTTTTCGGACGATGAAGAGGGAGACTCAAAAAAGAAGAAATCAAAAAAGTCCACCAAAGAATCTGGAAAAAATAAATCAGACAAAAAAAAAGGGAAAAGTGAAAAGCCAAAAAAGCCAAAAAAGTTAAGCTACCTTGAGGAGTATGAGCAGGAGCTTCTTCTGTACAAGTCAGAGTCGTCTGATCGTGATGAAGATGAGTATAACAAGAAGAAAGGTGAGCGTGCGTCTTTTATATAATTATCAATGTAACTTTGTTTTGTGAGCAGGAGATACCAAGTGGGGAGCTCATCCAACAATCTTCATGGGTTATCTCTATAGCTTGTTTAGTTTTAATGTATCTGAAGGAATACACAGAACCCTTTATTGAGTGCCAACCAGAGGGCTCTGTGTCATATAATGTGGTTATTTAATGGCACATGGTTGTTTAAATGTATAAATTCACCCTCTAATTACTCTCTATTGAGGTACTCATGCACAGATCTACTGAAATGTTCAGGTTCTGTCATTTTTATTGATGGAAGACATTTACAATTATTCATTCTGTTCTGGCACATATATTAAAAGGACATAAAAGTGAAAAATATAAATGCTGTATTGTGTTAACATCTTTTATTATTGACCTACTGCTTGCATATGACTGTGTGTTTAACCCCTGCAAGCAGGTTAAACACATAGTTCAAGTAAGCTGCAGAGTAGCAATGCTCTAATTGTACAAAGCTGAACACATGTGAGAAATATTTGTAGCTACCAAGCAGTTAGCTCCCAGCAGTGCTTTGCTGCTCCTTAGACTACCTAGGTATACTAAATAAAGGATACAAAAAAAAGTCTCTTAGAAATGTGTTCTTTATCTGAACCATGAGACTTTCCCTTTAATTACATTATGTAATACATATTTTGTTTGGCAATTTCATGATTGTCCTGTTTATACCTAGGGGATGGAAAGGACCATATTTTAAAGGAACATAATAGTGAGATAAAAACGTGTTCTAAACTATGAGTGTAACCCTTGGAAAGAAGTAAAAGATGTTGCTAAACTGCACTATGGAGCAGAAATACACTAGCTTGGCTTGCGTGATTGGCATCATTATGGCGCTCCTCATAGACAATTTGTCTATGTACTTGTCAGGAACAGAAATATTATCATTTGCCTCACATAGTTGGAGGCACACACTAGTGCAACATTTAAACACTTTAGCGCATTAGAACATTTTTCGAATGCATTGGTCCCTTTAAGGATAACTATTATATATTATTTGTAAAGCCCCTCCATTATGCGCAGTGCAGATTACATCATCATGTGAAGTATCTTTTTCACTTATATACAGTTCCAGTCCAGATATTAGACTTTACAGTGCAAATTACAGGAGGCCTGTAAGAGCTTACAATCCAGAATATATCAGGTTATACTTATTTTTTAAATGTCATATGATTCTGTATCTAACCTTACATTTGCCAAACAAGACTTGATTGCATTGCTATGTAATGTGCTGCAGACCTCTGACAGAAAAACAACTAGATTACATTGCTGGTGTTAAAACTGGGCTTCTGTTTTTCACTAGCTTTCCTCATTCTGTTTTACATATGCACAATTATTTCCTCAGGTGTTTAGTGTAACTTTACCCTCAATTTGACTGAATGTTTAGCAAACAGTAGCTTAGGAACTCAATGGTATAAAAGAGGGCGTATGCCACCTTCTCCCATGACTAACTCATCTGCAATAGACACTCAAATCTATTAAAAAATGTTTAATAAACTATTTAATTTAAATCTACTCCAGACTTGCATGTTTAGTAAATATCGTTTTTATAAACATTTATCTTATTTAAATAATTATCAATGATTTATTACTTTAATATATAATCAGAATTTAATATAGTTTATATGTATGGGTAACTTTTATATACAAAATATCAAGCAACATAATACTTAAAGAGAAAGGCCTCTATTTATCAAGCCGTCAACCATAAATACGCTGGAATTCCGCAGTGTATTTGTGGCGAGCCTGATTCGCCTTAGTTATCAAACCCTACAGACCGGCAAAAGTAGAATTTAGTAACATAACATACGATCCGCCAGACTCAGAACGATGATTACGTCACTACAGATGTTCCGAACGCAAGTTCGGCACAATCTGACTACTTTTGCTAGTTATCAAATAACTAGCAGGTACGCTCGCCACTTTTCCGGCCCAGCGTACCTGGTTTTCAATCCGCCGCCCTGGAGGCGGCGGATGCCCTAGGAATCAATGGGAGTCTGAAAGCAGTGAAAGCTCATGTTCGCTGCTGCCCGATATCCCATTGATTCCTATGGGAATGTCTACACCTAACACCCTAACATGTACCTCTAGTCTAAACATTATTCCTATTTAAAACTAAATACTTACTTATAAAATAAACCCTAAGATAGCTACAATATAACTATTAGTTATATTGTAGCTATCTTAGGGTTTATTTTATAGGTAAGTATTTAGTGGGCTGAGCAACATGCGTGTGCTTAGTCTACTTGTTCAAATTGGATAATTATTATCAGTGAGTGGGCAGAAAGCCTCAATTAAGGCTTTCTGCCCACTCACTGATAATAATTATGATGTTATCACAGTGATTTATTATAAAAAATAGTCATGGTTACAAGGCATAACCAATATATAAAAATAAAAATCGCTATGATGGGTGTTAATTTCCTCATAAATTTTATCCAATTTGAACAAATAGACTAAGCACACGCATGTTGCTTAGCCCATATGTCAGCAAAATGGGAATGGTACAAACTTGAACAACTAGATACATAGGGAACTTTTATTAGGCTTGTTCATTAGATTATAATAGCGATGTAATGGTGCACATAGATAATCATACATAGGAGACAAAAAAGCACATTTCTATGCATTTAATTGGTTCCAAACAGAATTTATCTAGTTAATGACCATTCAACATGCACTTTGACATATGCACTGCACAAAGCAGATCGAAAAGTCTAAAGATATGGGTACTATTGTATTTATATGTATGTTAGTACACCGTATTCAACATACAATGATGTGCAGCAAAGCAAAGGTGTATTCACAATCACACTAAGTATATGTCTCCACTTGATCGGACTCATCTCACTATAGGATACGTGTATTGCAACTGCCTGGTTTTTAAGCATCACGATGTTACATATGCCCGATGTTTATGATATCGATCGCTGTAAAATTGTGATAAGCAGGATATAACAGGCATATAAACAATAACAAGATATACACAGGCCGGCAACCAATTGGAACACATCCCAACTACAAGCCCTTCTGGCGACACGTATACGTTCATGATTGGCGAAGTAGGGGGCGTTGATTGTATACAACGATACGATTGGAAATTTAAGATATGGGTTGAGGTACTTTTAAGAGGCAGCACCCGGGCCTCGGCTTGTTATTTCACATTGAAAAAGGCTGCTAAGCCAGCCGAAACGCGTTTGTGCTTAATTGTTTGCACTATTTTTATCTTTATTTAGATGTTAGTCATCCCTGTCACCTGAAGCCGAGGTATGCCGTTATCGGCCAGGAAACAGGGGGGTGACTATACATCACAGTAATATTGTTTGATTTGGTTGGTCAATCGATATTTTTTAGAGATGACTTCTTTTTCTCTATTTTTACTTAATTAATATTAAAGTTTAGACTTTTAAACACGTTTTATAGGAAGGAGTGCTAATTAAAACCCTCAGGTTCTTCCCTATCAATCCTGATTTAAAAACTTAGGTCAGTACAGTACAACAAAAAGAAAATACATATCAGCAAGGAATCTGCCATAGCATAAATATAGCCCACAGCTCAAGTCTATTGTGGCAAGAACGATACATTGACCTGTCAATTCTAGAAAGAAGAGTCAAAGAGGCAACTGGGACAAATCAACAAATCTGTGTTTATATTTCAAGGGTAGAATCAAAATAGCAGTTGAAAGATGAGTCCTCAGGCAGTATATCAATAGGCAATAAACTATAAAGTGGTGTTGGATACATACATCTTGATTACTGACAATTCTCCAAAGCATAGGAGACCAAGTAAAGAGAGAGAGAGTAAGAACGAGAGTATCAGCAAGAATAATAAAGGAAGGTGGAAGAGGAAAGAGAAGAAAGATAGGAGCTGGGTGGGAGCTACTATCGATATACAAATTACTCTGGAGGGGAGTAGACTAAAGTGTCCCAATAAAATGTTATGCCTTGGAAAATAGTTAAGGTTCTGTTTCTGAAATGGGAGTATTCCTCCATGGAAAGGAGATCAGTGGTGTTCAGGATCCACTCTGACATTGTGGTAATCTGTGGGGACTTCCATGTACTTGCTATTAGTGCACTGGCACTATGAAGGCCAATTTTACATGTTTTCTCTGGTTTAGTGCCAAGGAGGACGCATCCCCTCCAACAGGAAGCAGGGGCATTAGGGTATATATATGTTTTATTCTCTCTGGGTTGAGATACCAGCGCGGTAAACGTTTATGGTTTATTACTAAAATTCTTGGGAAAGCAGAGGATTTGCGAGTATTGCATCTCAGTGTATTTTATTAGCTTCTCACAATTAAGCAGTGCTAGTTCATGTGCGCCATATAGATAACATTGTGCACACTACTGTGGAGCTATTTATAAATCAGCGCTGATTGGCTAAAATGCAAGTATATTAATATAGCAGTTATGCAAAACTGGGAAAAGGGTAATAAAGGGATTATCTATCTTTTTAAACGATAACAATTTTCATGTAAACTGTCCCTTTAATTATTATTATGATTTATTGAATATATGTGTGTTTTGCATGGTGTGCGTTAGTTGATGCTATTTGGGCATTCTGTCCTATTATGCCAAGTAGAGGAAGCCATAACATTGAGTTACTTATTGACAAAGCCGAAAGTGGTTAAAGGAAAGCAAATAAAAAAATAAACTTTCATGAGTTGGATAGAGCATGCAGTGTTTTCAATTTACTTCTATTATCAAATGTGCCTCATTCTTTTGGTATTCTTTATTGAAAAGCATACCTAGGTAGCCTCAGGAGCAGCAATGCACAATTTGTAGCTAGCTAGTGATTGGTGGTGCACATGCATTTTGTCATTGGCTCACGAGATTTGTTCAGCTAGCTCTCAGTTATGCATTGCCTACTACAAAGCAGGACAACAAAGTAAATTTGAAAATAGAAGTAAATTAGAAAGTTCTATATAAGCTGCTGTTATTATTATTATTATTTTTATTATTATTATTATTATTAAAATTGCGCTCTCTGAGCAAATCATCAAATCATGAAAGTTCTTTTTTACTTTACTGTCCCTTTAATATAAACTGATTGCAAATGATATTTTTTAAGCCAATAGAAGATGATGTAGCTAGCAAGAAAAGAAAATCTGACAGCCTTGTAATCTACTGGACGGTGCTATATTTTCCTGCGGCTAGCTTAAAGGGATATGAAACCCAAAATTTTTCTTTCATGATTCAGATAGAACATGCGATTTTAAACAACATTCCAATTTACTTCTATTTTCTAATTTGCTTCATTCTTTATGTATCTTTTGTTGAAGATATAGCAATGCACATAGGTGAGCTAATCATACAAGGCATCTATGTGCAGCCACCAATCGGCAGCAAAGTGGCTTTTTTATATATGCATTTCAACAAAGGATATCAATTAAATAATAGAAGTAAATTGGAAAGTTGTTTAAAATTGTATGCTCTATCTAAAAAAAAAATAAAGAAAAAAAAAATTGGGTTGCATGTCCCTTTAACAGCTGTTGGCTGACTGGAAACGATTTTCACCTAAAATGTAAACTTGGCTTTTGTATTCACTGGATAAGTTCAGATCTAAAGTCGCATCATTTGCATACTGTATTTTGGTTTTCTCTGTGTTGTATTTAGTGTGCCTAGAATAAAAATCTTATGATCAGAGAAAACCTTAGATAAATATAAAAATATAAAGAAGTGGATAAGATCATGATCTAATTTCTTACCATGGAAATCTGCTGGCAAAACTAATAATTGCGCTATCGTGAGCTAACATCCCTCGAGTGAAATCAATAGCGCTTTTATTTTTGCCCTGTTATTAGAAGTTGAAAGTTTTTTTGTATTGTTCAAGTGAAAGTCTAGGGTGTGGTATCATCTGAATGTTGGATAGCGCAGCTGCTCTAAATCTCTCACATAATAGGTTTTTATGGAAGCGTGCTGAAAAACTTGTGTTGGCTTTTGCTTAAGTGCAAAGCTGGAGGGTGTCAGGGTTTCTTCCCTCTTTTGTTCGCCATGTGCTGCTGGCAGCCATTTTACCTACCTCTCTTGCTGACTTGGTGCATTCTATGTGATGCTGCTCATTTCCTGTACTTCCTTTTATGGCCAGACTGGTGTTCATCATCAGTGTGAGACAGGATGCAGTCTCAGAATTGTGATGTCATCACTTATTACTTAAAGGGCCTGTTCATTATGCTTTGCCCTTGCGTTGTCTCAGACCTGTTTCTGAGGGCTCCTATTTATTACTTGGCTGTCTGACGTCCCTCCTGGTTCCTGATCCCTGGCTTGTTCCTGACTCTGCTGTTCTCCTTGTTCCTGATTCCGGCTCGTCTGACTACTCGCTTTGGCTCCTGACTCGGCTCGTCTGACTATTCGCTTTGGCTCCTAACTCGGCTCGTCTGACTACCAGCTCTGGTTTTGTTTCCTGGCTTATTATTTGTTTTGTGGACTTTTTATTATTTTTTGCTATTAATAAAGGTGTGATTATTTTTGCACTTTTCATCTCTGTCTGATTCCTGGCACCCTGACAGAGGGGCCCTAATCCTCCACTAATGTAACGGAATGCTTCAATTAGACAATATGTACATACACGTATATATGTTGCTGGTAAAGTCAGATATCAGGTAAATCTAGGATTACCTGGGTAAAACAGACATTACCAAGCGGCTGTGGGTAAAGCCCGATGTAAGATCATACATCAGGCTTTACCCGGGTAATCCTAGGATTACCCAAACGCTTCTGGATAAAACTAATCACAGCACTATTTTTGTCCTTTGAAGTCAATAGTTCTAGCAAATCACTGCATCAAACATATATACGATGCGCTGTAATTCCCCATCTTCGCTATCTTTTTTGCCTCCGCCTGGGGGGGGGTTCAAGGGGGGCAAAGCCTACATTGTAAACTTCATTCCCCAAGGTTCAATTGGGGTGGATGTCAGAGGATTGGCAGGGGGGCCCCCTTAAACCTCCAGGCGGAGGCAAAAAAAATAGTGTAGATGCAGAAGCGTTTGGGTAATCTTAGAATTACCCGGGTAAAGCCCAATGTATGATCATACATCAGCTTTACCCACAGCCATTGGGGTAATGTCAGTTTTACCTAGGTAATCCTAGATATCTGACCCATAACATATACATACACACATACACATATATATATATATTTATATATATATATATATATATATATATACACATATACTGTATATATATATATATATATATATATATATTTATATCAAGTAGGAGAAGGCACTCACTGGTCTTTTCAAGTGTACTTTATTTCAAAAGAGTGACGTTTCGGGGGGACACTCTCCTTCCTCAGACAAGCTAACACAAATCCCGGGAGTCTATTTAAACAATATAGTGAGGTGAAAAAGTGTGCCAAAATCGTAGTCATGGCAATCATTCAAAACAATATTAATAGTGTCAATTAATAAATGTGTATATAGCATAGTTCAGTAAACTTGTATATATAAATATGAGTGCTAATCCCCTATTACAATATGCTAGTGGTGAGCATTCTCACATATATGTGAAGTAAATTTGCTTATGTGACACATAATATTGTATGTAGTGCACTAAAACAAGCAGCTGTGGTACTGGCCAGACAATTATCTGTGAAAAGCAAACATTGCTATATATACCCAGCAGGGCCCATAATCCCTCTCACTAAAGGATAGCTATTAATGCGCCACATTACATCAGTGTGAGAGATCGTTATGCGACATACAAGAGTAAAGAAAAAGAGAGAATAACTTAAATAAAACGATTGCTCTTACAGGCTGTATAAGAAACCACATATGTAAACAGAAGCAAGCAGTGCATAAGCAGTGCACAATACTTAGACGCATTACAATAGTCATCATAAATAGTCAGTAATAATCATCAATAGTCAGTGATGCATACACAGACCGGATCACAACCGGTTATCAGGCTAGCCTCCCTGTTTCTGGCTGTATGTCTCTGTGTCCCCACTCCCCGGTGTGCAGATCAGCTGAATCAGTGTTTGCTTCAAGTTCAAACAACCTCATATATATATATATATATATATATATATATATATACACACATATATACATACAAACACACACACGCACACATATATATATATATATATATATACATATACGCACATACGAATATATACACATATACACGTTTCAGCCCTTCCCAGTTGAGCATCTTTTCATATGAAAAAACTGAAAGAGAATATTCTTAACATAGATTACATGAAATATGCAACTTTATCCTCTAAACAAAATTTTTGGATTTTCGTTACACTGGAGACCCCCCCCCCCCACCCAAAAAAAAAAAAAGGAGAAGAAGAAGAGAGAAAAAAAATAATTAGAAAAGGAGAAATAAAATAAAACCCATCCTCCCTTTACCCTTTTCCTCTGGAGCTGGAGCCTTAATTAGTTAACCAATTTGATGGTAAGAGTTCTGCAACTACTAGATTAATAAAAGGTATTGCATTTTTGAGCGGATCTATAAATTGTCGCTGTACTGGGAGAGGCCATGAGCAGATAAGACTTTTCCATTTATGGAAGAATTTTCTGTATTGCTTTTCTGATCTTATTTTCAGATCTTGGCGTTCTATAATCATCTGTAGTTTGATAATATTGATAAATTCAACTATGCTTGGGGCGTCTTTATGTTTCCATTAAATACCTATCACCCATATAAATATTTTCTTGCACTAAGAAAAAAATATATATTGGTTCTAGGACAATTTCTTCCATTAGATATTTATCAAGCAAAAACTGGATTTTCCCCCAGTATTGCCGGATTTTAGTGCATTCCCACAGGCAGTGTCGCAAGTTTGCTTTCTCCCTATTACACTTATAGCAATTCGTTGAAATTCCCTTTAGCCTAAAGGGGAGGTGGGAAAAATGGAGGTAATAATCCAGTAACCTTCCTCCAAGTAAACCTATGTAAAGGAGGAGGTAGTGCCTTATGCCAGGTATATGTAATATTAATACAAGAAAAAGAACAGAGGCATAGTGGGGCACACTTAGGAGGATTACTACTCAAACAATGTAAGGTGGGGTTATTTCCATTTGTAATGTGAAATTCCTTAAAACATAACGTTTATTATAAGTCAGTTAAAATGTAGTGGGTGTTGTGGACCATGCCACCATTAAAGCTAAAATTTGTTACAGAATAAGAAAAGAAGTTTTTTTCTGGGAATCCTATGCTGGTCTTTAACTTAACTCAGTCTGAGTTATTTCACGCTTGTATTAGCATGTTGGGGGGCAATAAGTGGCGTCTGGAAATTACAACATACTATGTAATCAGAGCATACAAACATATGATCATGCCACAAACTTTACAAGACTTGGGAAGTCACTCTCTGCAGGATGCAATTGTTGATAATGTTAATGTTTAGTTAGTTTTATTCGCTAAGTGTTAATATTAGCGATTGGTTATAGAGGTCATAGGAAGAATTTTGCATTATTTGTAGTCTTTGGATTATGATATTAATTGTATTCTCAATATGTATCATCTGCTGTACCTCTTTAAAGAAAAATTGCAATAAAGAAATAAAATATAAAAAAAAAAAAGAATAAGAAAAGAAGTTTTTTAAAAAAATAATAAATATATTATTACCACACTAAGTGCTCTCAAAATTGGAGTATAGAAACTCCTACCATAAATTACATTAGAACTGGGTATTAAGCTGGCAGTTATAATCATCCATGAAGATAGATGACCTAGGTCACCAGAGGGCGCTCTTTGTGCATAACGTATAAAATAATAATAATGATAATAAATAAATTAACAGAAGGTAACCTCAATAGAAAATGTCAAAATCACAATTCGATAACCAAATACAATGTATAATTACAATTATTTATAATTACAATTATTTATAATGAAAAGTGGAACCTCATTAAATGGCGTTGGGTTAAATGTCCATGATAGGTGAATGTTGGGTGTATGCTCCTTGGAATCCTGGCAGTCCCAATATGTCTCAAAATTAGGCACACTTTCTCACGGCTGCACTCTCCGAAACGATCCTGGATTGGAAAACGTGTTTGCTGAAAGGTAGTGAGACAAAAGAAGAGAGGCGCACCAATGTGTGTATCAATCGTTACAATTCTGCATGAGCTCCAAGTATTGTATGCACAGGGTACTCACACTTTGACATAGCACACCAGTGTGCTTGTGGAAGCGGGCTGGTACTTAGAGCTGACCAGCTGGCTCTCTCCGGCTCCTTGCTGGATACGGCGGCTTTCCTGTGTGTTGGGCTGTCTGGTAGTGGTGTGCTTGTATTGAAACTCCAGGTTCAAATGTTTTAAAACCTTTTATTATACAAAGTTCACAAGCACAAATTTAAAAAGATACAGATTAAAATATTGCTACGCGTTTCTCGGCCCTCCTGGCCGTTTCATCAGGCATATTAACAACATAAAAAACTCGGCTTTTTATTGCCGCCACTACCAAACAGTTTCTGGGGCCCTCCCCTTTCTCATTAAGTGTATACAAACGAGCCTATCATTGTGATACTTTTAGAAACAAGTGCTAACTCGATGGAGTATAAAAATATTGGAATACATATTGCTTTCTAACAGACACAGTGATCTTTAATAGCGAATTGCAACAGTGTGCATTCTATAACAGTAGTAATTTGATGTTGATACATTCCTTTGTATCGAAAATCGGCAATTTAGAAACAAAAACTCGTCCCTTTGATAGGTGGAACAAGGGACCAATCACAAGGTTCTATACTCGGTGAAAGTTAACACACCCCTATCTGTTGTTTTTGTATCGGAGCAATGCAATCGCCATTCAGTCTATCCAGTTAATCATCATGATGTGAGTTTTGCGTCTTAACATGGTTTAAAGGTATAGAAGTTACATTAACCCTTTATGTTATCGACTGATTTTTGTAGTGAGACGCAAATCCCAAACTGATAAATTGGATTGCCAGATCATTAGAGTTAATAGTGGATCAATACCAGAGCACATAATGATAAAAAATCAATAAAGATTTGTTTAGTGTCTATAGGACTATAGGTGGGCTATTATAAGATATTAGAATATCATGTTGTCACTTTATTTACTCGGCTATGAGGAGGTATAATATGACTATATATTTCTTATAATCGTGCATGAATTGTTTCGCACTGTTAGTTATACTGACCCTAGTATATAATGATTATTGGCCCCCTATCCGCCTATTACTAGCCGTCATGCGAGAATATAAGTGCATATACAGTAAATGCAAAATAATTATTGGGGGATATATATAGGGCACCCAAATGTGCCCATTACTGGCTATCAAGTGAAGCTATTACTGACCTTCATGTGAAGTTATAGGTGCAAGTAAAATGAATGTTAATTCATGTAAAATGATTATTAAAGGGACTTGGTTGACTCAAATGTGCCTATTAGTGACTATCAAGTGAAGGTATAAGGACATGCGTGCATAAATCACATTTATCATGTGTTCAATAATAATGGTGCATACTATGCTAGGGGTGTGTGCTTGAAGGATCACTATTCCTTCTGTGGTCTGAAAAGAAGTGAGTGCGTGTTGCTGGTGCAGATTACCCCATATCAGTGATGGGTGAGTGATGTGGTCAAATAGAATTGGTCATATTCGGAAACATTAATAATAATGTGAATTATAGTGATTATAATTAGGTGATAATGTATGATAGAATAAATAAGTGATATCCTAGTGTCTATCTACAGACATGTTATATAATGCAGGTGGAGGCATGTGTGGTGTTGTATGGGTGGGTGAAACTCCCATTGGAGAAGAATTTCTACTAAACTGGTTGTGTACACGGAGGCAAATCTCTAACTAAAAGGCGGCAGAGTCTATTACTTCATTAAGGCCATTGGGAAAAAGGGAGCCAAATCTGAAAATCCAATAGGTCTCCCTTTGGCGGAGTTTAGTGTATCTATTGTATCTGTGGGAGCTGGGAATGCTTTCAAGAGGTGTTATAGTGAAAGGACAAGATTCTCCATTATGTTCATGGACATAGTGCCTGGATACACTATGTTTCATGGATTTTTTCTTAATGTTTCGATTATGTTCGCTCCATCTCGTGCGGACATTTCGAATTGTACATATTTAGTACCATCATGCTTTCAGCACTGGAGAGAAATAATAGGAGGAATTCTTTCAACCCTCCATCCAATGCTGAAGGGGACAGTCCAGGCCCCCTAGTAATTAAAAGTATAGACACCATGTTTAATAAATTGGGTGATCTCTTAAAAAATGAACAGAGACACTGGTGGGACCTGGATTGTTTAAAAAAATACAAAGAAAAAAAGCAAATCCCTAGAGGACTTAGATTGTTTAAACATTGCTCTTTTAAAAACGACCAAGAACTCACTAACAAATGGTATGAAATATTGGATGAATGCTCTTTTAAACTTATAGATTTATTAATTGCACATAGACAGAGTCTAGTTGAGACATTAGAGAAAGAAATAGAAGCAATCCAAAAAGAATTGGAGCCTATGAAAGACCATTCCGAATATAATCGATTAAATATAGAAACCATCAAAATGGTGGATGAATACCAGAATGACATTATTAGAATAAAAAACGGAAAATTCAAAAGGGATGAGGAGGACTATGCAGAAGGCATAGTATATACATACAACAAAAAAACAGTAGTTCCTACAGAGAACAATGATGGATGGAATAGAGTAACATATAAAAACAAAAACCCCAAAAATACACACCCAGCACAACCATCCCATAATTACAGAAATACACCAGTATCAGCACAAATACGTCACTGGGAAGAACATAAGACTAATAATAGGAACTATCAAAACAAACAACACTATCAACAGAATTATCAACATAATAGAAATAAAAATAGAAATAATTACTCCCAATCCCATGACTATCAGAACCCCAACCATATTCCTGTTTACAATCGATTTGAATCCCTCCAGAATGGGTCTGGGGGACATAGATATCAGTGTGATGACTATCAAAATAGTAATTCACCAAACACACCCAATGACCAGGGTCAAAATGGCTACCAAAGGGTAGAGACTCCCTCAACATCCAAAAGTAATTTTTTAGGGGTACCCAACTTAGCCCCTCTATGGAGGAGGAATGTAGGCAATCCCAAAACACCATCTCCACCATCACATCAGAATACACCACAGGTACAACAACATTATGCAAATGGACAACATCAACAACAACAACAAAAGAAAAGGCCTTACCCAAACGGGGAAGACGAGGGAGAGGCAACACCACACAAAAAAAGCAACTACAAAAACTAGCCAAAGGTATTTTCAACTTATCCACACATAGTTTAACTAATGACGAGATCAGAATTTTGGGTAGGGGCCTGTCTTATTGCCCACCAAACCCCCACAAATTATTTGACTTATTTGTTGATTTAAACAAGTACACTAGGAAGTTATCTCTACAGAGATACTTTTCCATAAAAAATCTCAGAAAAAGGAATGTGGAGGGTATGCCCATCATCACCCATTCTATGAATAGCCAGACAAAGACTATCTATGCTGAACCAGATCTATTGATGGAAGATCTATTGGAAGGGTATATTCATACGACACTAGCACCACCATCCAACTTTAACCCCCCCAAGGATGATGTCACATACATAGATCTTTTCCAACAAATGGTAATGGAAGATTTTAACAAACTTCCCAGTAAACTAAATAAACAAATGAGATTATGGCCTAATGAAGAAAAAGCATTAAGATCCCTGGCTAACGACCCCCACCTGGTAATAAGGCAGGCGGATAAGGGGGGTGGGATTGTTCTACAGGATTATAATGACTATGTCAGTGAGGCCCATAACATTCTCCTTAACAATGAATATTACAGGAAATTAGACACTGATCCCACATCTGTATTTTTGGAAAAACTGTTGTGTCTTTTGGAGGATGGTAGTAGTAAGGGGATCCTTAACACTAAAGAGCGTAAGTTTCTTACCCCTACCCATCCATCTACCCCTTACTATTACCATCTTCCAAAGATACACAAAGATCGCTTCAAACCACCTGGTCGTCCCATAATTGCGGGTATCAATAGCATTACAGACAGGTTATCTCAATACATTGATAATTTCTTACAAAAGCATGTTCATAATTTGCCTTCATTCATCCGTGACACGACTGATTTACTATTCAAAATTAAAGATTTCAAACAAGAGGCAGGTTCGTTGTGGATAACAGCTGACGTCAGCGCCCTATACTCTAATATATCTCATGAACTAGGTATCTACACCACTAAGTATTACTTAGATACTGATATTTATATGCCTAATATTCAAAAAGAATATATTCTGACACTCATTGACTTTATACTCAAACACAATTATTTTCAATTTTTAGATGATTTTTATTTGCAGATTAAGGGAACGGCCATGGGCACCAGGTTTGCCCCCAGCTTTGCGAATCTCTTCATGGGATTTTTTGAGGAGAAATATATTTACAACTCCAACTGGGGGGCAAGCCTGGTGTTCTATGGCCGTTATATAGATGATTTGATTTTTATTTTTAAGGGCACGGTAGAGGAGGCTAGTTTATTCTGTACATATCTTAATAATAATTCTATGGGCATTCAATTCACTTCCAAGATCCAACGAGAATCTATCGAATTCCTTGACTTAAATTTAACATGGGATACTGAACATAATATAGCCACATCCACATATTTCAAAACTGTGGACTGTAATAATTTCCTCCATTACAATAGCAATCATTATCATCAATGGAAAAAAAGTATACCATACAGCCAATTCTGCAGAATTAGAAGAAACTGCAGCTCACTAGATAAATTTTGTGAACAATCAAAAATCCTTATCCAGAGATTTGAAGAAAAGGGTTATCCTAGAGATATTATCATGACCGGATATGAGAAAGCATATCACTTAGATCGATCAAGTATTCTTTGCACTAAAAAAACAAGAAAATCTAATAATGACACTATAGAAATACTTCAACAACCCTGCTTTGTTACACAATTTAATTCTAATGCAAAACGTATAAAAAAAGTGCTGCAAAAACACTGGCCTATTCTATTAAAAGACCCCATTCTGAAAAAAGATCTACAAAATACACCAAATGTGATCTATAAAAGAGCTCCCACCATCAAACAAACTTTAGCCCCCAGCAAGATAGTTATTTCCAAGAAAGCCAGAGTAAAACATACACAAAACAATACCAATAGAAAAGGAGTATTTAAATGTGGTAAAATCAGGTGCCATATGTGTAAACAAATTACACATAAAACCAAAACAATCAAATCACATGCCACTGGGGAAATTTTTACCATTAATGAGTATCTGACATGCAGTTCATCATATGTAATCTATGTCCTGTCATGCAGATGTGGACAGCAGTATTTGGGGCGTACAATTCGAAATGTCCGCACGAGATGGAGCGAACATAATCGAAACATTAAGAAAAAATCCATGAAACATAGTGTATCCAGGCACTATGTCCATGAACATAATGGAGAATCTTGTCCTTTCACTATAACACCTCTTGAAAGCATTCCCAGCTCCCACAGATACAATAGATACACTAAACTCCGCCAAAGGGAGACCTATTGGATTTTCAGATTTGGCTCCCTTTTTCCCAATGGCCTTAATGAAGTAATAGACTCTGCCGCCTTCTAGTTAGAGATTTGCCTCCGTGTACACAACCAGTTTAGTAGAAATTCTTCTCCAATGGGAGTTTCACCCACCCATACAACACCACACATGCCTCCACCTGCATTATATAACATGTCTGTAGATAGACACTAGGATATCACTTATTTATTCTATCATACATTATCACCTAATTATAATCACTATAATTCACATTATTATTAATGTTTCCGAATATGACCAATTCTATTTGACCACATCACTCACCCATCACTGATATGGGGTAATCTGCACCAGCAACACGCACTCACTTCTTTTCAGACCACAGAAGGAATAGTGATCCTTCAAGCACACACCCCTAGCATAGTATGCACCATTATTATTGAACACATGATAAATGTGATTTATGCACGCATGTCCTTATACCTTCACTTGATAGTCACTAATAGGCACATTTGAGTCAACCAAGTCCCTTTAATAATCATTTTACATGAATTAACATTCATTTTACTTGCACCTATAACTTCACATGAAGGTCAGTAATAGCTTCACTTGATAGCCAGTAATGGGCACATTTGGGTGCCCTATATATATCCCCCAATAATTATTTTGCATTTACTGTATATGCACTTATATTCTCGCATGACGGCTAGTAATAGGCGGATAGGGGGCCAATAATCATTATATACTAGGGTCAGTATAACTAACAGTGCGAAACAATTCATGCACGATTATAAGAAATATATAGTCATATTATACCTCCTCATAGCCGAGTAAATAAAGTGACAACATGATATTCTAATATCTTATAATAGCCCACCTATAGTCCTATAGACACTAAACAAATCTTTATTGATTTTTTATCATTATGTGCTCTGGTATTGATCCACTATTAACTCTAATGATCTGGCAATCCAATTTATCAGTTTGGGATTTGCGTCTCACTACAAAAATCAGTCGATAACATAAAGGGTTAATGTAACTTCTATACCTTTAAACCATGTTAAGACGCAAAACTCACATCATGATGATTAACTGGATAGACTGAATGGCGATTGCATTGCTCTGATACAAAAACAACAGATAGGGGTGTGTTAACTTTCACCGAGTATAGAACCTTGTGATTGGTCCCTTGTTCCACCTATCAAAGGGACGAGTTTTTGTTTCTAAATTGCCGATTTTCGATACAAAGGAATGTATCAACATCAAATTACTACTGTTATAGAATGCACACTGTTGCAATTCGCTATTAAAGATCACTGTGTCTGTTAGAAAGCAATATGTATTCCAATATTTTTATACTCCATCGAGTTAGCACTTGTTTCTAAAAGTATCACAATGATAGGCTCGTTTGTATACACTTAATGAGAAAGGGGAGGGCCCCAGAAACTGTTTGGTAGTGGCGGCAATAAAAAGCCGAGTTTTTTATGTTGTTAATATGCCTGATGAAACGGCCAGGAGGGCCGAGAAACGCGTAGCAATATTTTAATCTGTATCTTTTTAAATTTGTGCTTGTGAACTTTGTATAATAAAAGGTTTTAAAACATTTGAACCTGGAGTTTCAATACAAGCACACCACTACCAGACAGCCCAACACACAGGAAAGCCGCCGTATCCAGCAAGGAGCCGGAGAGAGCCAGCTGGTCAGCTCTAAGTACCAGCCCGCTTCCACAAGCACACTGGTGTGCTATGTCAAAGTGTGAGTACCCTGTGCATACAATACTTGGAGCTCATGCAGAATTGTAACGATTGATATAATCATCCATGAAGCTTGTAAAGTTTCACAGGGAGAGGTGCGATTAAAGAAAACCGTTCTACTTATCATACAGTGGCTCAGTATAAATATACAACTATAAGTCCGTTGCCTGTTTAGCAATTATGTCTAAGATATGAGTCACTGCATCGTAGTTCATAACCGCCCCATCTCCCACAACTCACAAGGTGAGTTAAGGTTTGACCAGCTATATCTAATGTTTTAAACAACCATATGAGAGCACCAGTGCGAACGCCTAATGCACGTTTCGCATCAGCTTTATCAAAGGCTAACCCGATCCACCGTGACAGCTTCCTTAAAAAGGGCCATTAGCCAATCCATAGCGAGTTACCGTGATTGACAGTTTATTTCAACCAATCGCATTCACAGTTCTGCGATTGGGTAGAGCAGAGGGTGTGTGCCGTTCCTCCAATGGAAAGCCGGAGAAGAATGACAAGGATGAATCACGCCCCCCTGTCATTACGCTTAGCGCTTCTCCGATCTGTACCACTGGAAGACGGCAAAAGATTAGAGGGAGAGACTTATAGGGAAAACAAACGTGCATACCATGACATACGCTAAATGATCACCTATTTTTTATCTTTTTCAAACAGTGTATGCATGGTATGCACATTTGTTTTCCCTATAAGTCTCTCCCTCTAATCTTTTGCCGTCTTCCAGTGGTACAGATCGGAGAAGCGATAAGCGTAATGACAGGGGGGGCGTGATTCATCCTTGTCATTCTTCTCCGGCTTTCCATTCTAATATCTTATTATGGATCCCTGGTGAGAAATCCACACAACCAATAATAGGTAAATATTGTTATGGTTGGAATTTTTGACCTAATAAACAGCAATACTTTTACCACGCTAATACTATATTCGAAAATATCAACAGATTACTAATATTGCCTGGGAGTTTTCTATGTGGGCAATGGAGTGTAGCCTTTAAATTAAAAGGGGCGATCAGTTCGGATTCCATCTAATAATACGTGACATAATCTGCTTCCGTCAACCAATGTAGCCCAAATTTCACCAAGGTGACAAAGTTGTAATATTTAATATTGGGGAGGGAAAATCCTCCATATTGTTTATTCTGTGATAGTTTTTCTATAGATATTCAAGCTTTCTTCTTCCCCCAAATAAAAAGCGAACAGGCTCTGTTATATCTATCTATATCTCTTCTTAGAATAAAAAGTGGGAGATTCTGTAGTAAAAATAACAATTTGGGGAAAAAATTGTTTTAATTAACATGACCTTAGCAGATAATGATAGATAATAAATATTCCACCTATTCATATCCTGTTGTATTTTATTGAAGAAATCTTTGTAGTTAAACTGATACCACTCTCTGGGGTTTTTCCCTAATTTAATCCCCAAGTAGTTTATATACTTGACTTCCTTAAAAATATGTTCCGAGCTGCTTCCTGTTTTATTGACCCATAATAACTCTGATTTACTAGGATTTATTTTGTACCTCGAAAAATGACTATATCTGCCAACCAACTCCAAAAAAGCCAGAATACTTAAATATGTATCCTGCAAGAACAGTAGAATGTCATCTGCATATAGAGAGATGAACAGATTTTGTTCGCCTATTTTAATCCCTTTCAATTCTTGTCTTATGCAGATAGCTAGTGGTTCTAATGCAATATCAAAAATAGGGGGATAACGGACACCCCTGATGTGTTCCCTTTTGAAGGGTTATATATTGGGACAATTCCCCATTCACTAGTAATTGCGATCTAGGTTTATTGTATATCAGCTTAATTAAGTTGACAAGGTTGCCAGAGAATCCAAATTGCTCAAGTGTTGTAAACAAATGATCCCAAATGATTGAATCAAATGCTTTTCTTTCTAATGACACAGTGAGTCTACGGATCCTCTTAATTACTGTTGGGAATATCACTCCTGACCAGCAGGAGGAGGCAAAGAGCACCACAGCAAAAGCTGTTAAATACCACTCCCCCTACCCACAATCCCCATTCATTCTCTTTGTTTGTATCAGTTGCAAGGAGGGGTAAAGTTAGGTGTCTGATTCTTCAATCAAGAGTTTGTTATTTTTTAAGCAGAGCAAGTTTGCTCTGGTTTTCTTTGGGGTTTAGCCGTAGTCCATGTCAGTCTCTTCAGTAGAGCAAGTGGTGGCTTTTAAGCATTTGGGAACTTGTGGGGTATAATCCCCACTGGGCCTCCCAAGTAATTTCATGCTGCCCTTGGTTGAAAGTTTGAGTAAGTTTACTCAGCCTTTTCTTTTTTCCAGAGGTCCATGTGAGGTAGGAAGCCCCTCTCATACCAAGTGAGCTGTCCTGCTGCCGGACAGATTTTTGAGGTAAGTGCCTATTTCTTTCCATGTTTTGATATAGGAGAATTTGGCACTTTGACAGTTAATTCTGTCTAAATATGCTATCAGCCTTCTAGGTTAACGGTTTATTGTATGGCAGTTTTGAAAGCACTGGGGATGTTTGGCTCAGTTTATTATGTTTTCACTTTGGTGTACATGTTTTTTGTTCTTGTATTAATGGCTACCGGGAGGTTTGTTAGGCCATGCCCACAATAGGCGGGCTTATCTGAGATAGCAAGGGCGGTTTTGGAGCCCTTTTAGCTGTTTCCTGTTGTTCCTGGATGTTGCAGCTCTGTTGCATAGCTCCTCAGAGGTGGTTCAGCGTTTTCTCCGGTGCGGCTGTATGGGGGTCCGGATCATTTTCTGACTTTGTTTCCGGCAGCAAGGAGGTCAGGTAGTGCATCTCAGAAGAGCTTGCTGAGGTGTGGAGGTTGCCTGTTGTTTTTTTTGTGGGGCTGTTGCTCTATTTATATTTAAGTTTCTGTCTGAATTTCAGGGACTATAACGTTTGTGTCTGTTTTTGCATTCATTTTGTGAAAAATTGTTGTTGCAAGATTTATTGTGCAGTTTATTTAAAGGGACACTGAACCCAAATTTTTTCTTTCGTTATTCAGATAGAGCATGCAATTTTAAGCAACTTTCAAATTTACTCCTATTATCAATTTTTTTTCATTCTCATGTTATGTTTATTTGAAAAGCAAGAATGTAAGTTTAGATGCCGGCCCATTTTTGTGAACAACCTAGGTTGTCCTTGCTGATTGGACAGCACCAATAAACATGTGCTGTCCATGGTGCTGAACCAGAAGATGCCTTCTTTTTCAAATAAAGATAGCAAGAGAACAAAGAAAAATTGATAATAGGAGTAAATTAGAAAGTTGCTTAATATTGCATGCTCTATCTGAATCATGAAAGAAAAAATTTTGGTTCAGTGTCCCTTTACGGATTTTCTAGTTTTAAAAAAAAAAAGTCTCTTTAAAATTTAAAGGGACAGTAACTTTTCATTAAAATTCTGATTTGAACTGATTTTTTATTGATTAAGGTTTTTTCCTTTGGAATAAAATTGATCAAGAGGCCCTGCAAACTGTTGCTTGTTCTCTATGTTTAAATACTAATGTTGAGCCTCCTATCCCTTTTTGTTTCTCTTGTAATGAGAGAACATTACATTACAAGGATATTTTTGATTCTGAGCCTTTATTGTCTAGGGCGGATGCTCAGGAGTTTCCTGTTCAGGCTAATCCACAGCTTTCTCCTGATACGTCCCAATCTTCTGCAGTGCCCTGTGTTTCGTCTCAGGTTTTTTTTCCTTGCAGGATATGGCTACCCATATATCCTCGGCAGTAGCTGAGGCTTTGTCTGCTTTTTCTATGTTACAGGTACAAGAGGAAATATAAGGTTTCTGATTCTGTTGCAATTGTGTCTAGTGTTTCTTCTCATAAGTCTGAGGAGGAAGATACTTCAGTAGCATCTGAGGGTGAGATCTCAGATTCTGATAGTGTAAATCCTTCTTCTGAACCTGAGGTTGTTTCCTTTAGTTTTAAGCTGGAGCACCTCCGTTTGTTACTCAAGGAGGTTTTGGCTACCTTGGATGACTCTGAGGCGTCAGTCATGGTTATTCCTAAGAAATCTAGTAAACGTAATAAGTTTTTTGATGTCTCTTCCTCGGTGGAAGTTTTTCCTATACCAGGTGTTTCAGATATTATTGCACGAGAATGGGAGAAGCCTGGAATTCCTTTTTCCCCCTTCTCCAATTTTTAGGAAGATGTTTCCTATTGCTGATTCTATTAAGGAATCTTTGCAGATGGTTCCTAAGGTGGAGGGACAGCTATTCCTTTAAAGATTCTATGGATAAGAAGTTGGAAGCTTTGCTTAAAAAATCTATGTTCACCAGGGGTATCAATGGAAATCGGCTGCATGTATTGCTACGGTTACTAGTGCAGCGGCATATTGGTTTGATGCATTGTCTGATTCTATTCAGCAAGATACTCCTCTTGAAGAAATTCAAGATAGAATCCAGGCTTTGAAGTTGGCTAATTCCTTTATTGCAGATGCTTTTCTACAGGTCATCAAGTTGAGGGCTAAAATTTCTGGTTTTGCCATTTTAGCTTTCCATTCTTTCTTTGGTTCAGGAAGGTCAGTTCATGACCACAGTGGTTCTAAAGGATGCGTATCTGCATATTCCCATTCACAGGGATCATCACAGGTTCCTAAGATTTGCATTTCTAGACAAACATTTTCAGTTTGTAGCTCTTCCTTTTGGTCTGGCAACAGCTACCAGAATTTTTTCAAAGGTCCTGGGAGCATTATTGGCGGTGCTTCGATTGAAGGGTGTTGCAGTGGCTCCTTATCTGGATGACATTCTAGTTCAGGCTCCATCTTTTCAACTAGCAAGCTCCCACATGAAGTTGTTGTTGTCTTTTCTGCACTCCCACGGTTGGAAGGTGAATTTTAAAATCCTTAATTCCGGCTACAAGAGTGGTATTTTTGGGGACCATTATAGATTCTCTAGAGATGAAAATTTTTCTGACAGAAGCAAGAAAGTCAAAGATTTTCAATACCTGTCTTGCTTTTGAGTCCCTTCCTCGGCTGTCAGTGGCTCAGTGCATGGAGGTTATTGGTCTGATGGTTTCAGTCATGGACATCATTCCGTTTGCTCGGTTCCATCTCAGTCCTCTGCAGTTATGTCCAGAGATTTTCTTCCATGGTGGTTGTCTCAGGATCTTCTCTCTCAGGGAACTTGCTTTTGCAGACCTGCCTGGGTGATTGTAACCATGGATGCCAGTTTGCTGGGCTGGGGTGCTGTCTGGGGTTCATTCCAATAAATATTTTGAAACTGAGAGCAATTTTCAATGCTCTTCTAGCCTAGCCTCAGCTAGCTTCAACCCAGTTTATCAGGTTTCAGTCGGACAACATAACGTCAGTGGCTTACATCAATGATCAGGGAGGAACTCGGAGTTCCTTGGCCATGACAGAGGTAGCCAAGATTATTTAGTGGGCAGAGATTTACAACTGTTGTCTGTCTGCTATCCATATTCCAGGGGTGGACAATTGGGAAGCGGATTTTCTGAGCAGACAGACTGTTCATCTGGGGGGAGTGGGAACTTCATCCAGAGGTATTTTCCAGCTTGATTCTCAGTTGGGGGTAGCCAGAGTTGGATCTCATGGCATCTCGTCAGAATGCCAAGCTCCCGAGGTACTGTTCGAGGTCAAAGGATCCTCAGGCTGTTCTGATAGATGTTCTGGCAGTTCCTTGGACTTTCAGTCTGGCATATGTGTTCCCTCCATTTGCTCTTCTTCCTCGGGTCATTGCTCGGAGGTCTTCCCTTCCACCTTCGCGTCTTCTATTAAGGAAGGACCTGCTTCTGCAGGGTCCCTTCCTTCATCCAAATCTCATTTCTCTGAAGCTGACTGCTGGTAGATTGAACGCTTGATTCTTTCTAAGCGTGGTTTTTCTGAGTCAGTCATTGAGACTTTGATTCAGGCTCGTAAGCCTGTGACTAGGAAGATTTATTATAAGATTTGGCGTAAATATTTGTATTGGTGTGAATCCAAAGGCTACTCGTGGAGTAGAGTTAGGATTCCTAGGATTTTGTCTTTTCTCCAGGAGGGTTTGGAGAAAGGTTGATCTGCTAGTACCCTGAAGGGTCTAATTTCTGCTTTATCTATTTTATTGCACAAGCACCTGGCGGATGTGCCAGATGTTCATTCTTTTTGTCAGGCCTTGGTTAGAATTCGGCCTGTGTTTAAGTCTACTACTTCACCTTGGAGTCTTAATTTGGTTCTTAGAGTCCTTCAACAGGCTCCGTTTGAACCTATGCATTCTTCGGATATTAAGGTTTTGTTTCTGGTGGCTATTTCTTCGGCTCAAAGAGTTTCGGAGCTTTCAACCTTACAGTATGAATCGCCTTTTCTTACTTTTCACTCTGATAAGGTAGTTCTGCATACTGTCTTGGGTTTTCTTCCCAAGGTTGTTTCTGATAAGAATATTAATCAAGAGATTGTTGTTCCTTCTTTCTGTCCTAATCCTTCTTCACATAAGGAGCGTTTGTTGCACAACCTGGATGTGGTTCGTGCATTGAAATATTATTTGCAGGCGACTAAGGATTTTCAACAGTCTTCTTCTCTATTTAAATAGAAAGCAAAAAGAGAGAGCGCCTCTCTTTTTGCTTTCTATTTTTTCAGTTCTACCGACTTACCACCGGTTTGGAGTGGAGCAGCCTTATTGATTTCAACAATTGCATCTATCTATCAATGACTCTGCACTATATGTGAAATCGTTTGTATTGTGTTTTTTATATATTTTCTAATAATATAATATTTCATTATATTCTATCTATTTTCAATACAAATAACACTGTATCACTTGATTTATATGTATACATTTTTTTAGGGGATGAAGTTTTTGTGAAATATACACCATTGTTTATGTGAAGTCACTTATCTATTTTTCCAGACATATACAGTTCCTTAGGTATACACTTTTAACAGGACATTCTATATACATTCTGAGCGTTTTTTTTACCCAAGTTCTAATTTTTATACAAATAGCACTATCCACTTCACACACATTTATATGCACATACTTTGTATATTAATATAGCGCACCCTATTGTATGATTTTATATCGTACATATCTATCTTCTTCTCTATTTGTTGTCTTTTCTGGGAAGCGTAAGGGTAAGAAAGCTAAGGCTACTTCTCTTTCTTGTTGGTTGAGGAGTGTTATTCGCTTGGCATATGAGACTGCTGGTCAGCAGCCTCCTGAGAGAATCACGGCTCATTCCATAAGGGCTGTTTGATCTTCTTGGGCTTTCAAAAATGGAGCTTCTGTAGATCAACTTTGCAAGGCTGCGACTTGGTCATCTTTGCATACTTTTTCTAAATTTTACAAATTTGATACTTTTGCTTCAGCAGAGGCTTCTTTTGTAAGAAAGGTTCTTCAAGCAGTGGTGCCTTCTGTTTTGGTTAACTGTCTTGTCCCTCCCTTATCATCCGTGTTCTCTATTATTATTATTATTATCGGTTATTTGTAGAGCGCCAACAGATTCCGCAGCGCTATAAACAAAGGAGGAGTACAACAAAACAAATATAGGGATCAAATGGGTAGAGTGCCCTGCCAAGAGTTGCACTGTTGTAGTCAGCTCTTAAGAAGGTGATCAACAAACAGCTGGACTCTTAGGCTTACATGCTAAGGGGGTTCAGGGGATAGCGATGGAGGAGTTGAACTGGTATAAAGTAAGGTTAGCATAGGTTGTAAGCATCCTTGAACAGTAAAATCTTTAGGGAGCGCTTGAAGCTTTCAAAACTAGGGGAGAGTCTTATGGAGTGAGGCAGAGTTCCACAAGATGGGAACCAGTCTGGAGAAGTCCTGTAAACGGGAGTGCAATGAGGTAACCAGAGAGGAGGAGAGTAGGAGGTGAGCAGAGCGAAGGGGATGGGAGAGAGAGTATCTGGAGACAAGGTCTGAGATATAGGGGGGAGCAGTGCAGTTGAGGGCTTTGTATGTCAGAGTGAGAATTTTGTGTTTGATCCTAGAGGCAAAAGAAAGCCAATGAAGGGATTGGCAGAGAGGTGCAGCAGATGAAGAGCGACGTGTAAGGAAGATGAGTATGGCAGAGGCACTTATTATGGATTGTAAAGGAGCTAGGCGGCAGGTGGGGAAACCAGAGAGGACAGAGTTGCAGTAATCGAGGCGGGAAATAATGAGAGAGTGGATTAAAATCTTAGTTGTGTCTTGTGTAAGGAAGTGTCTAATTTTCCATATGTTTTTAAGGTGGAAGCGGCAGGCTTTAGCCAAGGACTGAATGTGAGGAGTGAAAGAAAGATCTGAGTCAAATGTGACCCCGAGACATTGGGCATGCGGGGTAGTGGTAATGATGGAGTTGTCGACAGTTATGTATCAGCCTACCAAGTATTTTTTTGAGTCTTTCAACTAAAATTGACATCAGTATTTTATAGTCGTGATACAACAGAGAGATTGGGTGGTATGAGGCCAATTTTTCTGGGTCTTTACCTTTCTTGTGTATTAATGTAATTAGTGAGTCAGGGAAGTAAAGTGACTTCATATCATTTTTTAAATAATAATTATAATATAGATTAGCTAATGTATCCCCCACTTCATCCATTGTAATCTTGTAAAACTCAGCTGAGAAGCCATCTG
This sequence comes from Bombina bombina, assembly GCF_027579735.1. Lineage (NCBI taxonomy): Eukaryota > Metazoa > Chordata > Amphibia > Anura > Bombinatoridae > Bombina > Bombina bombina. The sequence goes on along the minus strand of NC_069500.1, from coordinate 61,397,741 downwards.
GCCCCGGAGCTTTATTAGATTTAGCTTTTTTTATTACTTTTTTAATTTCCTATGTGGTAATTTCTGAGTTAATTTGCTGCAGCGCTTCCTTGGTTATTTGCGGTACTTTTATTTTCTGCCAGAATTGCCCTTTCACTTCCTCATTAATACTTTCTCTTGAATATAATTTTTGATAATATTTAAAAAATGCCTCTCTGATTTCTGATGCTTTGGTATACATTTTGCCGCCCTCTCTTATTACCGGTATCATATTATTATTTTTCCTAAATTTCATGATCCTAGCGAGGTGTTTAGCAGAGATCCCCTGATAGCCTTGATAAACGGTTCTCACTTTTAAATCTTCGTTTGTCCATTTTTCCTTCAAAAACATCTCTCTTTCTGACTTTGCTTGCAAATATTTTCCCCATGTGTTTATATTGGGATTACCTAGATACTTTTCATACACATTCCTAAGCTGGTTACCCAACTGGATTTCCCTGGCCTTGTTTTTCCGTTTCATCTTTACCATATAGGGTTTAATTTCCCCTCTAAGGAAAACCTTTCCTGCTTCCCACAAATTTTCAACTTTATTGACATAATCCTTATTAAATGAATAATACTCTTTCCATTTATTATTTAACTAGTTGGCAAATTGCTCATTATTCATCATATACCCCGGGAACCGAAATGTATTTATTCTTCTATCTGGCCTAGCAGTCGAAAGAATCTTGATATTAATTATAGCATGATCTGATATGATTATATCTGAGATGTGTGTTTCTATATCTAACGTTAAAAGCTGTTCATCTATCAAAAACATGTCGATTATGGAGAAATTTTTGGGAACCTTAGATTCACATGTATAGGTACGCTCATCTGGATGTTGCAAGCGCCAGATATCCTTTACTTTAAGTGTCTTAACATATTCTCGAAAGAATTTAACTTCTCTACGGTATGCCTTTTTATGTTTTAGCTGGAACCTATCTATCTCCGGGTATAAGGTAAGATTAAAAACCCTTCGCAATTATTAAATTCTGTCCTAAATAAGGCATTAATTTATGTTTCATCTTAGTCCAGAACTCTACCTCAAATCTATTAGGACCATATATATTGCACAATGTCCATACTGTTTTGTCTATTTCAACTTGGAGGATTATATATCTTCCTAATGGGTCCTGTTCTTTTTCTGTAATATTATATACCAGATTCCTATTAAAAAGTATGGCTTACGCCTCATTTCCTACTGTTACGTGGAGTAGCTATAATTTCCAAGATCCAATTTGTCTTTAGTTTATCTCAAAACTTTTCATATGTAACTCCTGTAGAAAGATAAAATCGGGTTTGTGACCTTTAAGCATTTTAAAAATGTTTTTTCGTTTAATGGGAGAGGTTACCCCCCCACATTCCATGATACTATATTTAAAAATGTATTCATTTTAATTGTTTATTCAAAACTAAAGAACGAGAAAAAAGAGAGAAGGGAGGGGAAAAGAGAGAAAAAAAGAGGGAAGAGAAAAAACAAACAAAAAAAAAACACCCAGCATCCCTTGCTCTTTATATTTGCAACATCCCCTTACTCTATTCATTTCTATTTCCATCATAAAAACTGCGGATCAAAGTAGATATTTCCCCACCTTTATCACCTATTTCGTACCTCAATATTGTTTTCCGCACAATGGTGCCCTCCATACTTAACACTGTTATTTTAGCTGGGTACCTCATACTCGTCTTTAATCCTGCTTTGATTAGCCCTGTACAAAATGGTGCCATTGTTTTTCTCTTAGTTGATGTTTCCATTGAAAAATCTTGAAACATATATGTGTTTAGTGCCTATTTTAAGTGTCTTAACCATTCTATATTGTCGCATTATGTTAACCTTGTCTTGAAAATTAAGATATTTAATTAATACCATCCAAGGGCGTGTATTACCGTCTGCATATTTTTTACCTGTAGTTCTCCTAGTGCTGGTTGCATTCCCAATAAACTTGGCAAAGTAGTTGCCCCAAATAATTATAAGTCTTCATATTCCTTACTCTCTGGTGACCCAACAACACGTATATTACTACATCGGGACCTATCCTCAAGATCTTCAGTTTTTAATTGTAGTGTTTTAATCTTGTCATCATATTTAAAGGGACACTGAACTCAATTTTTTTCTTTCGTGATTCAGATACAGCATGCAATTTTAAGCAACTTTCTAATTTACTCCTATTATCAATGTTTCTTCGTTCTCTTGCTATCTTTATTTGAAAAATAAGGCGTCTAAGCTTTTTTTCTTGGTTCAGAACTCTGGACAGTAGTTTGTGTGACAACCTAGGTTGTTCACCAAAAATGGGCCGGCATCTAAACTTACATTCTTGCATTTCAAATAAAGATACCAAAAGAATAAAGAAAATTTGATAATAGGAGTAAATTAGAAAGTTGCTTAAAATGTAATGCTCTATCTGAATCACAAAAGAAAAAAATTCTGATTAATTAATATCAGGAGAAGTAGTATCCCTTAGTTATTTTTAAGGCCACTTTGGAGTTTGCAGTTGTCACTTAAAGGGACACTGAACCCAATTTTTTTCTTTCGTGATTCAGATAGAGCATGCAATTTTAAGCAACTTTCTAATTTACTCCTATTATCAATTGTTCTTCATTCTCTTGCTATGTTTATTTGAAAAAGAAGGCATCTAAGCTATTTTTTTGGTTTAGGCCTCTGGACAGCACTTTTTTATTGGTGGAAAAATGTATCCACCAATCAGCAAGGACAACCCAGGTTGTTCACCAAAAATGGGCTGGCATCTAAACTTACATTCTTGCATTTCAAATAAAGATACCAAGAGAATAAAGAAAATTTGATAATAGGAGTAAATTAGAAAGTTGCTTAAAATTTAATGCTCTATCTAAATCATGAAAGAAAAAATTTGGGTTCAGTGTCCCTTTAAGTGACAACTTCAAACTCCAAAGTGGCCTTAAAAATAACTAAGGGATACTACTTCTCCTGATATTAATTAATCAGAGTTTAAATAATCAGAGTTTAGGGAAACGTACCATGTTATTCTAGCCTACAGTCACCCCACCCTAGCCTACAGTCACCCCACCTTTATAAGCCTTGAACGATTCTACATGTAGTGAACTCCTTTTTGTGCAGCTAATTTCCACTTCACTATAGTGTAAAAAAAGAAGAAACCTTTATGAATGGCTCCAATGTCCAATTTGCTTGGTAGTTTTTGCTTTTGGCCGCTATTTATACTTTAATGGGCCTCCCTTTATTCAGAACTACATTTATAATGTGACCGAGCCCCTTAAAGGGACAGTACACACTCATTTTCATATTAATGCATGTAATAGACACTACTATAAAGAATAAGATGCACAGATACTGATATAAAAATCCAGTATAAAATGTTTTAAAAACGTACTTAGAAGCTTTCAGTTTAGCTGTGCTGAAAAGGCAGTTGGAAAGCCCACTTCTTTTGCATATGAAAATACCCTTTACACAAACAGGAGCAAGCTGGAGAAGGTAACTGACTGTATTCACATAAAACGTTGGGGCTTGGTTAGGAGTCTGAAAATCAGAGCAATGTTATTTAAAAATAAGCAAAACTATACATTTATTTAAAAAAAATAATTAATGGGCTATATAAATAGATCATCTACAAAACATTTATGCAAAGAAAAAATGAGTATATAATGTCCCTTTAAGCAGATTTATTTAGCTTTTGTCAGGCAGTCTCTCGTGTACCTTCAATGTCTTATACCTTCCATCATCCCCAGCAACCTGCGTGGTAATCTCACAATTTAAGCGACATTTAACATTTAACAGACAGTTATTTGTATGAATGGTTTATACCCACTGAATGCTGTTTTTATTACCTTGTATTCAGGTTTTCAAGATCAAAGAAAAAGTCTACTTCAGCCCCGCCCCTTATCACCAATTAGAGCTTTACTATATCATTTATTTTCAACAGCTCTTAGAATTTCCAACAGCTCTTAGAATTTCCAACAGCTTTTACAATTTTGGGGTTTCATAAATAAATTTCTTTTATTGGTTTAATTTATAATTTTTATTCTTTTTTTAAAAAAAGCTAACACACGCTTTAGTAAAATGTAATTTTGCAGAATATATATATATATATTTATTTATAAGTGACATTAATCTATAGTAATGAACATAGTTTAACAGATTGAGATTACAAAGAAGTAACCAGAATACTTTAAGGTAGCGGGTTATGTAGCATAAATAATGTGTATAAAGTTACTACCTTAGCACAATAAAGGAATGTATGACATGAAATAGCCCAAAGTGACTAAGATACACACAACACGCACATTTACACATTCATGTAGCTCCAGTGTCGGGTTAGATTTCAGCCTGTGTACATTACTAGTAGACGACAGTTGCTAATTAAACCTTCAACACTTCCTTTTGTATTTTAATGAATACTTATTGGCTGTGGTTTTACATGCCTAGATTATATTTTATCCTTATGTGGTAACCTTGTGAAGTTTAAATCCATCTTTTTTTTTTTTAAATATTTTTTTATTGATTTTTAAAAAATAAAACAATATTACAACGCAATTTATACATGGTTACATATATTTTGTTCTTTTGTATACATATTTGTCGTCATCGATAGTATCAAAAACATAATGGACGATATACATGTATGAATGTAATGTTTCTATAGGATATATTTTCCTGTGCTTACAGAGTAAGCTCTATGGATGTGGGGGACGGAGCTAGTATTTATTTAGGGGGCTGAGGGCCAGTGATATTTGGGTGTTGTCTTGTTAAGCAGGAGGTCGGTCCCCCAGGGGACTATACATGAAACTGGATATATAAGGATAGATAAATAAATGTTACCTCGGGTAATTATCTATGGAGATAAGTGAAAGGCAAGCTAAAGAGTGAGATATATATTTGGGAAAGTAGATATTCTTTTAAGGGCAGGAGACGGGCCCTTTCTCCTCCTCCTCTGGTCTTCCCCCTCCACCTAGCTCCATGAGAAGGGTTGTATGTTAAAACAGTTAGATCTATTCTGATAACAAGCTAACCTCTAGTAACTTCTCCCTCTGTATTCTGGGGTAGTTTTAGGGTTTGCCGTATTTTATGTAAGTAGGCAAGTTGGTTGTTGAAATATTCTGTTTACCAGTTATATATTGGGTTGGGGGTTATACCTTAAGATATCATTATGACTTTTTCAACATGTATGCCAAGATATAAATAATAGAAAAAGTTAGGAGCTCCAACCTTTAGCTGAAATATTGACATAACATCATCGTCATTACACGCATGTATGACAGGACAATATGCAAAGTTAAAAACTCTAGCTTTTAGATCAAATATTGACATAACCTAGATCAAACAATCAATGATCAACATAATGTGCACAATGTAATTCACTTATTATTATAGGATTGCAGTGCAGTTCTCTTTGACTAGCTATATGAACATCATTATATGTTGTCATTATTGGAGTACTAATCAAGCAATACAAAATTATGAACTATTTATTATCCCTTTTTCTGTTTCTTTCTTTTGAACAACTAGGAGACTATCATAGAATAATCAACCTAACATCTTCAGTATGTGGTAGTAACCCTCTTAAAACTCATAATAACTTTTCTATTTAGGTAAACTCAAGGAGGTGTATAAATCAAAGTAACTGGTATCACTCCTAACATTTAAAAAGCTAACCAGAGTTTTGTCAAACCAAAACTGTAAACATTTACCAAAACAAGAGTCAAATAAGGCATCATAAAATATATATTACTGTGAGTTGGGATCTGTCCCTTGGAGTAGTTCAGTCTGTAAATTTCAAATAGTAAAGTAAGTCTCAGCCTACTTCATCTGTGTTAGGATCCATCCCTTGATTTTGTCATTTAGCATTTGTAGGTTGGGGTCTCTGTGGAAGAGGGTTCCATTCTTTTGCTGTAGGGCTAAGTCTATCGACTCCTGGTGAGGTCGATATTTGGAAATCCTGATTCTGCGTAGATAGGTCTGATGTGGGGTCAGATGATCCTGTAGATTCAGGAAACCAGTGGTTCAGTATATCTTTTCCCTTGGATGTAATGTCCAATGAAATGAGAGATCCGTCTTTATGTATAAGCAATTTAGTCGGGAATCCCCAGCAATACTTTATTTCTCTTCGTCTTAGTATGGTTATAATTTCTTGAAATGATCCTCTCTTCTTCATTGTGAACTGGGAAAGATCTGGAAATACTTGTATATGGTGAACTCCCGTAGGTAGAGAAAAGGCATTAAAGGCTGTTCTAAGGATTTTCTCCTTGTAAGTGAAATAATGAAAGCGCACAATGGTGTCACATGGCTTGTCAGCTGGAACATTTCTTCCTCTTGGCAATCTGTGGACTCTGTCTATTAAGGACTCAGATTGGCTTATAGGAGGTTTCAGATGTTTGCAATATTCTAGAATGAAATCCTCTAGCTCATTATTTGCCACATCGTCCGGGATTCCCCGAAACCTAAGGTTGTTCTGCCTGGAGCGGTCTTCCAGGTCTGTGATCTTTGCCTCTATTATATCCACATGATCTACTATGTTCTGGGAGTGAGCTATAAGATTAGCTTGTTCAATGGCCAAGTCTTCTTGTTTGCACTCTAAAGCCTCCGTGCATTCACTAATAGCCCTGATATCTCTTCTCAACTCAGCAACTGATCCTTATAGCTTTAGTAAGATAATCCTGTAGTTTGTTCAACCTTTTAGTCAAGGTGTCTACTATCTCTGATGCGGTTGTTCCCTCCATTGTGGTGGGTAAGTTTTGAGAAGAGGATAAGGCGGTGGCTGGAATTCCTGAATGAGGACCTGTTTCTAGGTTAGATAGATTGGCGTCGGTTGCTGATATGACTTTAAAGTGATCCACTAAAGATTTTTTAGGTACCATGGCAGAAGGTTGTTTCTTTTTAGAGCCCTGTGGCATGTTAGCAGTACAATTTCCCTTACTGGTTTGTAGTCCCCGAGATAATGTGAAAGTCCCCTGGGTAGATATGGCCCAGTTTGTTTAGGCCATGGTCATGCTTTTGTTGGGTTGGCTTAGAAAAAGTGAAAAACTATGAGGAGGATTAAGGTCTATATAGTGAAGGTCTGACCATATAGTATATGTTGTTTGTTGTGTCACCACTGGACGAAGACGGTAAAAGGGCGTTGGATATGACCCGCTCTAAATCACAGTGCGGGAAAGGGGGAGAGGAGACATCAGCTGCAGGTAATACAACTGTGAAGGTTTTAGGCCTCAAATATCCCTTGTATTCCAAATGTATAAAACCAAGGTGTCACCTTGTGTCCCATAAATATAGTCCTTATGTAAGGGTATACCTTGTGCAGTGGACAGGTCTAGGCCTATATGTCATGGGAAGGATCACTTGCAGTGGCGAAGTTCCTTATGTTACTGACAATAAAGTTCAATTAATGTTTAAAATCATGTAGATCTATTAATCTGTATAGTGAAGCAGAGCAAAATGAAGATTACCTCTACGCAGAGACTTTGATTTTTCTTGAGAAGGGTAATGTGCTACTGTGTGTTTAATACTTGAGAAGGGTAATGCGCTACTGTGTGTTTAAGACTTGAGAAGGGTAATGTGCTACTGTGTGTTTAAGACTTGAGAAGGATAATGCGCTACTGTGTGTTTAATGCTTGAGAAGGGTAATGCGCTACTATGTGTTTAATACTTGAGAAGGGTAATGCGCTACTATGTCTTTAATACTTGAGAAGAATAATGCGCTACTGTGTGTTTATGACTTGAGAAGGGGAATGCGCTACTCTGTGTTTATGACTTGAGAAGGGTAATGCGCTACTGTGTTTAATACTTGAGAAGGGTAATGCGCTACTGTGTATTTAATACTTGAGGGGCGCGATCACATATACGGCGCAGGTTTCGGCGCAAGCATGGGAACCTGCGCCGCCCGTAATTTCACCTCGCACATAGGGGTATTACATATACCCTGCCGGCAGTTCATAAAGTGCCGTAAGTCGGATAAACTAGCGATATCCAGAAATGAGCGTAAATACAAATTTCTAGAGTCGCTAGTGACTTACGGCACTTTAGAAACTGCCGGCGCCTAAGAAAAGTAAAGAAAATAACAAATCCCGTAAAAGTCTAGCATGCCTCCCAATAATAAGCCCGACACGTAAAACCCCTATATCCGCAATCCCCCCTCTCACTACTAATAATAAATGTATTAACCCCTAGACCGAAAACCCCCCACAACGCAATATGCCTATTTAAACTATTAACCCCTATATCCGCCATCAAACCCACACCGCAAGTAATAACTCAATTTTCTTTCATGTAATTAGCAAGAGTCTATGAGCTAGTGACGTATGGGATATACATTCCTACCAGGAGGGGCAAAGTTTCCCAAACCTCAAAATGCCTATAAATACACCCCTCACCACACCCACAAATCAGTTTTACAAACTTTGCCTCCTGTGGAGGTGGTGAAGTAAGTTTGTGCTAGATTCTACGTTGATATGTGCTCCGCAGCAGGTTGGAGCCCGGTTTTCCTCTCAGCGTGCAGTGAATGTCAGAGGGATGTGAAGAGAGTATTGCCTATTTGAATTCAATGATCTCCTTCTACGGGGTCTATTTCATAGGTTCTCTGTTATCGGTCGTAGAGATTCATCTCTTACCTCCCTTTTCAGATCGACGATATACTCTTATATATACCATTACCTCTACTGATTCTCGTTTCAGTACTGGTTTGGCTTTCTACTACATGTAGATGAGTGTCCTGGGGTAAGTAAGTCTTATTTTTGTGACACTCTAAGCTATGGTTGGGCACTTTTATATAAAGTTCTAAATATTTGTGTTTAAACATTTATTTGCCTTGATTCAGGATGTTCAATATTCCTTATTTCAGACAGTCAGTTTCATTATTTGGGATAATGCATTTGAATAATTAATTTTTTTTTCTTACCTTAAAATGTGACTTTTTTCCCTGTGGGCTGTTAGGCTCGCGGGGGCTGAAAATGCTTCATTTTATTGCGTCATTCTTGGCGCGGAATTTTTTGGCGCAAAAATTTGGTTTGTTATTTCGTCATACGTGTCGCCGGAAGTTGAGTCATTTTTTGACGTTTTTGCGCCAAAAATGTTGGCGTTACCGGATGTGGCGTCATTTTTGGCGCTAAAAGCATTTAGGCGCCAAATAATGTGGGCGTCTTTTTTGGCGCCAAAAAATATGGGCGTCATTATTGTCTCCACATTATTTAAGTCTCATTGTTTATTTGCTTCTGGTTGCTAGAAGCTTGTTCACTGGCATTTTTTCCCATTCCTGAAACTGTCATTTAAGGAATTTGATCAATTTTGCTTTATATGTTGTTTTTTCTTTTACATATTGCAAGATGTCTCGGATTGATCCTGAATCAGAAGATACTTCTGGAAAATCGCTGCCTGATGCTGGATCTACCAAAGTTAAGTGTATTTGCTGTAAACTTGTGGTATCTGTTCCTCCAGCTGTTGTTTGTAATGAATGTCATGACAAACTTGTTAATGCAGATAATATTTCCTTTAGTAATGTTACATTACCTGTTGCTGTTCCATCAACATCTAATACTCAGAGTGTTCCTGTTAACATAAGAGATTTTGTTTCTAAATCCATTAAGAAGGCTATGTCTGTTATTCCTCCTTCTAGTAAACGTAAAAGGTCTTTTAAAACTTCTCATTTTTCAGATGAATTTTTAAATGAACATCATCATTCTGATTCTGATAATGATTCCTCTGGTTCAGAGGATTCTGTTTCAGAGGTTGATGCTGATAAATCTTCATATTTATTCAAAATGGAATTTATTCGTTCTTTACTTAAAGAAGTCTTAATTGCATTAGAAATAGAGGATTCTGGTCCTCTTGATACTAAATCTAAACGTTTAAATAAGGTTTTTAAATCTCCTGTAGTTATTCGAGAAGTTTTTCCTGTCCCTGATGCTATTTCTGAAGTAATTTCCAGGGAATGGAATAATTTGGGTAATTCATTTACTCCTTCTAAACGTTTTAAGCAATTATATCCTGTGCCATCTGACAGATTAGAGTTTTGGGACAAAATCCCTAAGGTTGATGGGGCTATCTCTACTCTTGCTAAACGTACTACTATTCCTACGGCAGATAGTACTTCTTTTAAGGATCCTTTAGATAGGAAAATTGAATCCTTTCTAAGAAAAGCTTACTTATGTTCAGGTAATCTTCTTAGACCTGCTATATCTTTAGCGGATGTTGCTGCAGCCTCAACTTTTTGGTTGGAAGCTTTAGCGCAACAAGTAACAGATCATAATTCTCATAGCATTGTTAATCTTCTTCAACATGCTAATAATTTTATTTGTGATGCCATCTTTGATATCATTAGGGTTGATGTCAGGTATATGTCTCTAGCTATTTTAGCTAGAAGAGCTTTATGGCTTAAAACTTGGAATGCTGATATGTCTTCCAAGTCAACTTTGCTTTCCCTTTCTTTCCAGGGTAATAAATTATTTGGTTCACAGTTGGATTCTATTATTTCAACTGTTACTGGGGGGAAAGGAACTTTTTTACCACAGGATAAAAAATCTAAAGGTAAATTTAGGTCTACTAATCGTTTTCGTTCCTTTCGTCACAATAAGGAACAAAAGCCTGATCCTTCCCCTACAGGAGCGGTATCAGTTTGGAAACCATCTCCAGTCTGGAATAAATCCAAGCCTTTTAGAAAGCCAAAGCCAGCTCCCAAGTCAACATGAAGGTGCGGCCCTCATTCCTGCCCAGCTGGTAGGGGGCAGATTACGATTTTTCAAAGAAATTTGGATCAATTCGATTCACAATCTTTGGATTCAGAACATTGTTTCACAAGGGTACAGAATAGGCTTCAAGATAAGGCCTCCTGCAAGAAGATATTTTCTTTCCCGTGTCCCAGTAAATCCAGTGAAGGCTCAAGCATTTCTGAAATGTGTTTCAGATCTAGAGTTAGCTGGAGTAATTGTGCCAGTTCCAGTTCTGGAACAGGGGCTGGGGTTTTACTCAAATCTCTTTATTGTGCCAAAGAAGGAGAATTCCTTCAGACCAGTTCTGGATTTAAAAATATTGAATCATTATGTAAGGATACCAACATTCAAAATGGTAACTATAAGGACTATTCTGCCTTTTGTTCAGCAAGGGCATTATATGTCCACAATAGATTTACAGGATGCATATCTTCATATTCTGATTCATCCAGATCACTGTCAGTTTCTGAGATTCTCTTTCCTAGACAAGAATTACCAGTTTGTGGCTCTGCCGTTTGGCCTAGCAACAGCTCCAAGGATTTTTACAAAGGTTCTCGGTTCCCTTCTGTCTGTAATCAGAGAACAGGGTATCGTGGTATTTCCTTATTTGGACGATATCTTGGTACTTGCTCAGTCTTCACATTTAGCAGAATCTCATACGAATCGACTTGTATTGTTTCTTCAAGAACATGGTTGGAGGATCAATTTACCAAAAAATTAATTGATTCCTCAGACAAGGGTAACCTTTTTAGGTTTCCAGATAGATTCAGTGTCCATGACTCTGTCTCTGACAGACAAGAGACGTCTAAAATTGGTTTCAGCTTGTCGAAACCTTCAGTCTCAATCATTCCCTTCGGTAGCCTTATGCATGGAAATTCTAGGTCTTATGACTGCTGCATCGGACGCGATCCCCTTTGCTCGTTTTCACATGCGACCCCTTCAGCTCTGTATGCTGAACCAGTGGTGCAGGGATTATACAAAGATATCTCAATTAATATCTTTGAAACCGATTGTACGACACTCTCTGACGTGGTGGACAGACCACCATCGTTTAGTTCAGGGGGCTTCTTTTGTTCTTCCGACCTGGACTGTGATTTCAACAGATGCAAGTCTGACAGGTTGGGGAGCTGTAGGTCTCTGACAGCACAAGGGGTTTGGGAATCTCAGGAGGTGAGATTACCAATCAACATTTTGGAACTCTGTGCAATTTTCAGAGCTCTTCAGTCATGGCCTCTTCTAAAGAGAGAGTCGTTCATTTGTTTTCAGATGGACAATGTCACAACCGTGGCATATGTCAATCATCAAGGAGGGACTCACAGTCCTCTGGCTATGAAAGAAGTATCTCGAATACTGGTATGGGCGGAATCCAGCTCCTGTCTAATTTCTGCGGTTCATATCCCAGGTATAGACAATTGGGAAGCGGATTATCTCACTCGCCAAACGTTACATCCGGGCGAATGCTCTCTTCACCCAGAGGTATTTCTTCAGATTGTTCAAATGTGGGGACTTCCAGAAATAGATCTGATGGCTTCTCATCTAAACAAGAAACTTCCCAGGTATCTGTCCAGATCCAGGGATCCTCAGGCGGAGGCAGTGGATGCATTGTCACTTCCTTGGAAGTATCATCCTGCCTATATTTTTCCACCTCTAGTTCTTCTTCCAAGAGTGATTTCCAAGATTCTAAAGGAGTGCTCGTTTGTTTTGCTGGTGGCTCCAGCATGGCCTCACAGGTTTTGGTATGCGGATCTTGTCCGGATGGCCACTTGCCAACCGTGGACTCTTCCGTTAAGACCAGACCTTCTATTGCAAGGTCCTTTTTTCCATCAGGATCTCAAATCCTTAAATTTGAAGGTATGGAGATTGAACGCTTGATTCTCAGTCATAGAGGTTTCTCTGACTCTGTGATTAATACTATGTTACAGGCTCGAAAATCTGTATCTAGGAAGATATATTATCGAGTCTGGAAGATTTACATTTCTTGGTGTTTTTCTCATCATTTTTCTTGGCATTCTTTTAGAATTCCTAGAATTTTACAGTTTCTTCAGGATGGTTTGGATAAAGATTTGTCTGCAAGTTCCTTGAAAGGACAAATCTCTGCTCTTTCTGTTCTTTTTCACAGAAAGATTGCTAGTCTTCCTGATATTCATTGTTTTGTACAAGCATTGGTTCGTATAAAACCTGTTATTAAGGTAATTTCTCCTCCTTGGAGTTTGAATTTGGTTCTGGGGGCTCTTCAAGATCCTCCGTTTGAACCTATGCATTCGCTGGACATTAAATTACTTTCTTGGAAAGTTTTGTTTCTTTTGGCCATCTCTTCTGCTAGAAGAGTTTCTGAATTATCTGCTCTTTCTTGTGAGTCTCCTTTTCTGATTTTTCATCAGGATAAGGCGGTGTTGCGAACTTCTTTTAAATTTTTACCTAAGGTTGTGAATTCTAACAACATTAGTAGAGAAATTGTGGTTCCTTCATTGTGTCCTAATCCTAAGAATTCTAAGGAAAAGTCGTTGCATTCTTTGGATGTAGTTAGAGCTTTGAAATATTATGTTGAAGCTACTAAGGATTTCCGAAAGACTTCTAGTCTATTTGTTATCTTTTCCGGTTCTAGGAAAGGTCAGAAGGCTTCTGCCATTTCTTTGGCATCTTGGTTAAAATCTTTGATTCATCATGCTTATGTCGAGTCGGGTAAAACTCCGCCTCAAAGGATTACAGCTCATTCTACTAGGTCAGTTTCTACTTCCTGGGCGTTTAGGAATGAAGCTTCGGTTGATCAGATTTGCAAAGCAGCCACTTGGTCTTCTTTGCATACTTTTACTAAATTCTACCATTTTGATGTGTTTTCTTCTTCTGAAGCAGTTTTTGGTAGAAAAGTACTTCAGGCAGCTGTTTCAGTTCGATTCTTCTGCTTATAATTTCATTTTTTTTCATTATAAGATTTAAACTTTGTTTTGGGTGTGGATTTTTTTCAGCGGAATTGGCTGTCTTTATTTTATCCCTCCCTCTCTAGTGACTCTTGCGTGGAAGATCCACATCTTGGATAGTCATTATCCCATACGTCACTAGCTCATGGACTCTTGCTAATTACATGAAAGAAAACATAATTTATGTAAGAACTTACCTGATAAATTCATTTCTTTCATATTAGCAAGAGTCCATGAGGCCCACCCTTTTTTGTGGTGGTTATGATTTTTTTGTATAAAGCACAATTATTCCAATTCCTTATTTTTTATGCTTTCGCACTTTTTTCTTATCACCCCACTTCTTGGCTATACGTTAAACTGATTTGTGGGTGTGGTGAGGGGTGTATTTATAGGCATTTTGAGGTTTGGGAAACTTTGCCCCTCCTGGTAGGAATGTATATCCCATACGTCACTAGCTCATGGACTCTTGCTAATATGAAAGAAATGAATTTATCAGGTAAGTTCTTACATAAATTATGTTTTTAACCTCTAAACCGCTATAGCCCACAATGCAATTAACCTATTCAAGTATTAACCCCTAAACCGCCATAGCCCACATAGCCTATTAAAAGTATTAACCCCTAATCTGCTGCCGCAAACGTCGCCGCCATTATAATAAATTTATTAACCCCTAGACCTAAGTCTAACCCTAACCCTAACACCCCCCTAGCTTAAACATTATTTAAATAAACCTAAATAAATGTACTATTATTAACTAAATTAATCCTATTTAAAACTAAATACTTACCTATAAAATAAACCCTAAGATAGCTACAATATAATTAATAATTACATTGTAGCTATTTTAGGATTTATTTTTATTTTACAGGCAACTTTGTATTTTTTTTAACTAGGTACAATAGTTATTAAATAGTTAATAACTATTTAATAACTTCCTAGCTAAAATAAGTACAAATTTACCTGTAAAATAAACCCTAACCTAAGTTACAATTACACCGAACACTACACTATCATTAAATAAATTAAATTAATTAACTACAATTACCTAACATTAAATACAATTAAATAAAATAAACTAAAGTACAAAAAAAACAAACACTAAATTACAGAAAATAAAAAAATTACAAGAAGTTTAAACTAATTACACCTAATCTAAGCCCCCTAATAAAATAAAAAAGCCCCCCAAAATAATAAAATTCCCTACCCTATACTAAATTACAAATAGCCCTTAAAAGGGCTTTTTGCGGGGCATTGCCCCACAGTAATCAGCTCTTTTACCTGTAAAAAAAGAAATACAACCCCCCCAACATTAAAACCCACCACCCACACACCCAACCTTACTCTAAAACCCACCCAATCCCCCCTTAAAAAACCCTAACACTACCCCCTTGAAGATCACCCTACCTTGAGCCGTCTTCACCCAGCCGGGCAGAAGTCTTCATCCGATCCAGGCAGAAGTCTTCATCGAATCCGGGCAGAAGTGGTCCTCCAGACGGGCAGAAGTCTTCATCCAAGCAGCATCTTCTATCTTCTTCCATCCGACGAGGAGCGGCTCCATCTTGAAGACATCCGGTGCGGAGCATCCTCTTCTTACGACGTCCTAACTAAGAATGACGGTTCCTTTAAATGACATCATCCAAGATGACGTCCCTTCAATTCCGATTGGCTGATAGAATTCTATCAGCCAATCGGAATTAAGGTAGGAAAAATCCTATTGGCTGATGCAAGGGACGCCATCTTGGATGACGTCATTTAATGGAACCTTCATTCTTCGTTAGGACGTCGTAAGAAGAGGATGCTCCGCGCCGGATGTCTTCAAGATGGAGCTGCTCCTCGTTGGATGGAAGATAGAAGATGCCGCTTGGATGAAGACTTCTGCCCGTCTGGAGGACCTCTTCTGCTCGGATTCGATGAAGACTTCTGCCCGGATCGGATGAAGACTTCTGCCCGGCTGGGTGAAGACGGCTCAAGGTAGGGTGATCTCCAAGGGGGTAGTGTTAGTTTTTTTTAAGGGGGGATTGGGTGGGTTTTAGAGTAAGGTTGGGTGCGTGGGTGGTGGGTTTTAATGTTGGGGGGTTGTATTTCTTTTTTTTAAAGGTAAAAGAGCTGATTACTTTGGGGCAATGCCCCGCAAAAAGCCCTTTTAAGGGCTATTTGCAATTTAGTATAGGGTAGGGAATTTTATTATTTTGGGGGGCTTTTTTATTTTATCAGGGGGCTTAGATTAGGTGTCATTGGTTTAAACTTCTTGTCATTTTTTTTTATTTTCAGTAATTTAGTGTTTTGTTTTTTTTTGTACTTTATTTTATTGTATTTAATGTTAGGTAATTGTAGTTAATTAATTTAATGAATTTAATGATAGTGTAGTGTTAGGTGTAATTGTAACTAAGGTTAGGATTTATTTTACAGGTAAATTTGTATTTATTTTAACTAGGTAGCTATTAAATAGTTAATAACTATTTAATAACTATTGTACCTAGTTAAAATAAATACAAAGTTGCCTGTAAAATAAAAATAAATCTTAAAATAGCTACAATGTAATTATTAATTATATTGTAGCTATCTTAGGGTTTATTTTATAGGTAAGTATTTAGTTTTAAATAGGAATAATTTAGTTAATAATAGTAAATTTATTTAGATTTATTTAAATAATATTTAAGTTAGGGGGGTGTTAGGGTTAGACTTAGGTTTAGGGGTTAATAACTTTATTATAGTGGCAGCGACAGATTAGGGGTTAAAACATTTAATAGGCTATGTGGGCTATGGCGGTTTAGGGGTTAATACTAGAATAGGTTTATTGCGGTGTGGGCTATGGCGGTTTAGGGGTTAATACTAGAATAGGTTTATTGCGGTGTGGGATATGGCGGTTTAGGGGTTAATAGACTTTATTAGTTATTGCGGTGGGGGATTGCGGTTGACAGGTAGATAGACTTTGCGCATGCGTTAGGTGTTAGTTTATTTTTGCAGGCATTTTCGGGAGTTACAGTGCTCCCATACTCAGCGCAAGGCCTGCTACGGCTGCCTTTTATGGCGAGGTAAAAATGGAGTAAGATTTCTCCATTTTCGCCACTTGCGCTGGATATTGGATACCGATTTACGACGCGTTCCCATGTTAGCCTATGGGAGTAATGATTGCGAGCTGTTACGGTTGCCTCCAGGCTGGCTGGAAGTTGGACCGTAGAAAAGGATGCTCCTAGCGCTCACCCAAAGGATCAGCAGCACCGTAGACACTATAATTACTGCGTAGCCACCATCAGTAATGCAGACTCTATGAACCACCGCTGCTGGGCTGGTATCTCGCCGTCTGCTCTGCGCCCTGGACCTACGACCAGGCTCCAGTAGGTGAACCTCTTCCTTCTGTAGCAATCCCTGTAGCTAAGGGAGTATGAAAAGCATAGCAATCCCTGTAGTGATATAGCTGTCCCCTACAAACATGAGTCAAAGCTGCAAGTTAGAGGGTCAAAATAGGTCTGATGTGCTGGAGCACACAGCCTGCTTTTTATTGAGGTAACATTCAAACAGGACACTCTCAGGGGGAGGCATAAAATCCTGCATCACACATTTGATATTAGATAGAGAGACACTCCCTTTGACAGGCCACAACATTACTTCAGCAGATAACATTACACACCATAAAACAATGCAGTCCACCTTATCAACTAGCAGTCTGATTAGACAATGGGAAAGTTTATCACTAAACTTAATTAGAGCTGATCCCAGCAAACTTGTATTTAGAATTGAACAAAATTAACTCTTAATGGCACACAATGAAAACCAATGCCTCTGTAACAGTGCTCCCCCTCTGTGGAACACTCTGCCTGTGTGGCACCTGGCTCAGCAAGTCCCATTCACTGAACCAAGGGGGAGAAAGCCAGGGACAAGCTATTTTACAGGTCTGGGGACATAGTCTTAAAGGGGCATTGTTCACCAAAGTCACAATATGTCCCCAGACGGTTCTTAAAGGGCCATACACACCCAATAAAAGTTAATATGTTCTCAGGGGCACAATCTTCCAGGGGCCATAGTCATGAGGAAGGAGGCTGGCAAATAGGCTTCTCCACGATCCATGGAAGCAGGGCAATTTTTCATTTAAAGGGCCAGTTACAAATAGCAGTTTGTAACACGAGCGAAGGGTGAAATATACGCGCGTAACTTGTATGCTACGCCGTATATGTAATTCCAAAATCGCGTAAAAACTGGTGGTGGAGGATTTTGCGGGTGACGCTGCATATGTAATGGAGGCCGAGAAGGGTAATGCGCTACTGTGTGTTTAATACTTGAGAAGGGTAATGCGCTACTGTGTGTTTATGACATGAGAAGGGTAATGCGCTACTGTGTGTTTATGACTTGAGAAGGGAAATGCGCTACAGTGTGTTTATGACTTGAGAAGGGTAATGCGCTACTGTGTGTTTAATACTTGAGAAGGGTAATGCGCTACTGTGTGTTTAATACTTGAGAAGGGTAATGCACTACTGTGTGTTTATGACTTGAGAAGGGTAATGCGCTACTGTGTGTTTATGACTTGAGAAGGGTAATGCGCTACTGTGTGTTTATGACTTGAGAAGGGTAATGCGCTACTGTGTGTTTAATACTTGAGAAGGGTAATGCGCTACTGTGTGTGTAAGACTTGAGAAGGGTAATGCACTACTGTGTGTTTATGACTTGAGAAGGGTAATGCACTACTGTGTGTTTATGACTTGAGAAGGGTAATGCACTACTGTGTGTTTATGACTTGAGAAGGGTAATGCACTACTGTGTGTTTAATACTTGAGAAGGGTAATGCGCTACTGTGTGTTTAAGACTTGAGAAGGGTAATGCGCTACTGTGTGTTTAAGACTTGAGAAGGGTAATGCACTACTGTGTGTTTAAGACTTTAGAAGGGTAATGCGCTACTGTGTGTTTAAGACTTGAGAAGGGTAATGCACTACTGTGTGTTTATGACTTGAGAAGGGTAATGCGCTACTGTGTGTTTATGACTTGAGAAGGGTAATGCACTACTGTGTGTGTAAGACTTGAGAAGGGTAATGCGCTACTGTGTGTTTAATACTTGAGAAGGGTAATGCGCTACTGTGTGTTTAAGACTTGAGAAGGGTAATGCGCTACTGTGTGTTTATGACTTGAGAAGGGTAATGCACTACTGTGTGTGTAAGACTTGAGAAGGGTAATGCGCTACTGTGTGTTTAAGACTTGAGAAGGGTAATGCGCTACTGTGTGTTTATGACTTGAGAAGGGTAATGCACTACTGTGTGTGTAAGACTTGAGAAGGGTAATGCACTACTGTGTGTTTAAGACTTGAGAAGGGTAATGCGCTACTGTGTGTTTAATACTTGAGAAGGGTAATGCGCTACTGTGTGTTTAATACTTGAGAAGGGTAATGCGCTACTGTGTGTTTAATACTTGAGAAGGGTAATGCGCTACTGTGTGTTTATGAATTGAGAAGGGTAATGCGCTACTGTGTGTTTATGACTTGAGAAGGGTAATGCGCTACTGTGTGTTTAATACTTGAGAAGGGTAATGCGCTACTGTGTGTTTATGACTTGAGAAGGGTAATGCGCTACTGTGTGTTTAATACTTGAGAAGGGTAATGCGCTACTGTGTGTTTATGACTTGAGAAGGGTAATGCGCTACTGTGTGTTTAATACTTGAGAAGGGTAATGCGCTACTGTGTGTTTATGACTTGAGAAGGGTAATGCGCTACTGTGTGTTTAATACTTGAGAAGGGTAATGCGCTACTGTGTGTTTATGACTTGAGAAGGGTAATGCGCTACTGTGTGTTTAAGACTTGAGAAGGGTAATGCGCCACTGTGTGTTTATGACTTGAGATGGGTAATGTGCTACTGTGTGTGTAAGACTTGAGAAGGGTAATGCGCTACTGTGTGTTTAAGACTTGAGAAGGGTAATGTGCTACTGTGTGTTTAATACTTGAGAAGAATAATGCGCTACTGTGTGTTTATGACTTGAGAAGGGTAATGCGCTACTGTGTGTTTAAGACTTGAGAAGGGTAATGCGCTACTGTGTGTTTATGACATGAGAAGGGTAATGCACTACTGTGTGTGTAAGACTTGAGAAGGGTAATGCGCTACTGTGTGTTTAAGACTTGAGAAGGGTAATGCGCTACTGTGTGTTTAATACTTGAGAAGGGTAATGCGCTACTGTGTGTTTAATACTTGAGAAGGGTAATGCGCTACTGTGTGTGTAAGACTTGAGAAGGGTAATGCGCTACTGTGTGTTTAAGACTTGAGAAGGGTAATGCGCTACTGTGTGTTTAAGACTTGAGAAGGGTAATGTGCTACTGTGTGTTTAATACTTGAGAAGAATAATGCGCTACTGTGTGTTTAATACTTGAGAAGGGTAATGCGCTACTGTGTGTTTAAGACTTGAGAAGGGTAATGTGCTACTGTGTGTTTAATACTTGAGAAGAATAATGCGCTACTGTGTGTTTATGACTTGAGATGGGTAATGCGCTACTGTGTGTTTAAGACTTGAGAAGGGTAATGTGCTACTGTGTGTGTAAGACTTGAGAAGGGTAATGTGCTACTGTGTGTTTAAGACTTGAGAAGGGTAATGTGCTACTGTGTGTTTAATACTTGAGAAGAATAATGCGCTACTGTGTGTTTAATACTTGAGAAGGGTAATGCGCTACTGTGTGTGTAAGACTTGAGAAGGGTAATGTGCTACTGTGTGTTTAAGACTTGAGAAGGGTAATGTGCTACTGTGTGTTTAATACTTGAGAAGAATAATGCGCTACTGTGTGTTTAATACTTGAGAAGGGTAATGTGCTACTGTGTGTTTATGACTTGAGAAGGGTAATGTGCTACTGTGTGTTTAATACTTGAGAAGGGTAATGTGCTACTGTGTGTTTAATACTTGAGAAGGGTAATGCGCTACTGTGTGTTTATGACTTGAGATGGGTAATGTGCTACTGTGTGTTTAATACTTGAGAAGGGTAATGCGCTACTGTGTGTTTAATACTTGAGAAGGGTAATGTGCTACTGTGTGTTTAATACTTGAGAAGGGTAATGCGCTACTGTGTGTTTAATACTTGAGAAGGGTAATGTGCTACTGTGTGTTTAAGACTTGAGAAGGGTAATGCGCTACTGTGTGTTTAATACTTGAGAAGGGTAATGCGCTACTGTGTGTTTATGACTTGAGATGGGTAATGCGCTACTGTGTGTGTAAGACTTGAGAAGGGTAATGCGCTACTGTGTGTTTATGACTTGAGAAGGGTAATGCGCTACTGTGTGTGTAAGACTTGAGATGGGTAATGCGCTACTGTGTGTGTAAGACTTGAGAAGGGTAATGTGCTACTGTGTGTTTATGACTTGAGATGGGTAATGCGCTACTGTGTGTTTATGACTTGAGATGGGTAATGCGCTACTGTGTGTGTAAGACTTGAGAAGGGTAATGTGCTACTGTGTGTTTATGACTTGAGAAGGATAATGCACTACTGTGTGTTTATGACTTGAGAAGGGTAATGCACTACTGTGTGTGTAAGACTTGAGAAGGGTAATGCGCTACTGTGTGTTTAAGACTTGAGAAGGGTAATGCGCTACTGTGTGTTTATGACTTGAGAAGGGTAATGCACTACTGTGTGTGTAAGACTTGAGAAGGGTAATGCACTACTGTGTGTTTAAGACTTGAGAAGGGTAATGCGCTACTGTGTGTTTAATACTTGAGAAGGGTAATGCGCTACTGTGTGTTTAATACTTGAGAAGGGTAATGCGCTACTGTGTGTTTAATACTTGAGAAGGGTAATGCACTACTGTGTGTTTATGAATTGAGAAGGGTAATGCGCTACTGTGTGTTTATGACTTGAGAAGGGTAATGCGCTACTGTGTGTTTAATACTTGAGAAGGGTAATGCGCTACTGTGTGTTTATGACTTGAGAAGGGTAATGCGCTACTGTGTGTTTAATACTTGAGAAGGGTAATGCGCTACTGTGTGTTTATGACTTGAGAAGGGTAATGCGCTACTGTGTGTTTAATACTTGAGAAGGGTAATGCGCTACTGTGTGTTTATGACTTGAGAAGGGTAATGCGCTACTGTGTGTTTAATACTTGAGAAGGGTAATGCGCTACTGTGTGTTTATGACTTGAGAAGGGTAATGCGCTACTGTGTGTGTAAGACTTGAGAAGGGTAATGCGCTACTGTGTGTTTAAGACTTGAGAAGGGTAATGCGCTACTGTGTGTTTATGACTTGAGAAGGGTAATGCACTACTGTGTGTGTAAGACTTGAGAAGGGTAATGCACTACTGTGTGTTTAAGACTTGAGAAGGGTAATGTGCTACTGTGTGTTTAATACTTGAGAAGAATAATGCGCTACTGTGTGTTTATGACTTGAGAAGGGTAATGCGCTACTGTGTGTTTAAGACTTGAGAAGGGTAATGCGCTACTGTGTGTTTATGACATGAGAAGATTAATGCACTACTGTGTGTGTAAGACTTGAGAAGGGTAATGCGCTACTGTGTGTTTAAGACTTGAGAAGGGTAATGCGCTACTGTGTGTTTAATACTTGAGAAGGGTAATGCGCTACTGTGTGTTTAATACTTGAGAAGGGTAATGCGCCACTGTGTGTTTATGACTTGAGATGGGTAATGTGCTACTGTGTGTGTAAGACTTGAGAAGGGTAATGCGCTACTGTGTGTTTAAGACTTGAGAAGGGTAATGTGCTACTGTGTGTTTAATACTTGAGAAGAATAATGCGCTACTGCGTGTTTATGACTTGAGAAGGGTAATGCGCTACTGTGTGTTTAAGACTTGAGAAGGGTAATGCGCTACTGTGTGTTTATGACATGAGAAGATTAATGCACTACTGTGTGTGTAAGACTTGAGAAGGGTAATGCGCTACTATGTGTTTAAGACTTGAGAAGGGTAATGCGCTACTGTGTGTTTAATACTTGAGAAGGGTAATGCGCTACTGTGTGTTTAATACTTGAGAAGGGTAATGCGCTACTGTGTGTGTAAGACTTGAGAAGGGTAATGCGCTACTGTGTGTTTAAGACTTGAGAAGGGTAATGCGCTACTGTGTGTTTAAGACTTGAGAAGGGTAATGTGCTACTGTGTGTTTAATACTTGAGAAGAATAATGCGCTACTGTGTGTTTAATACTTGAGAAGGGTAATGCGCTACTGTGTGTTTAAGACTTGAGAAGGGTAATGTGCTACTGTGTGTTTAATACTTGAGAAGAATAATGCGCTACTGTGTGTTTATGACTTGAGATGGGTAATGCGCTACTGTGTGTTTAAGACTTGAGAAGGGTAATGTGCTACTGTGTGTGTAAGACTTGAGAAGGGTAATGTGCTACTGTGTGTTTAAGACTTGAGAAGGGTAATGTGCTACTGTGTGTTTAATACTTGAGAAGAATAATGCGCTACTGTGTGTTTAATACTTGAGAAGGGTAATGCGCTACTGTGTGTGTAAGACTTGAGAAGGGTAATGTGCTACTGTGTGTTTAAGACTTGAGAAGGGTAATGTGCTACTGTGTGTTTAATACTTGAGAAGAATAATGCGCTACTGTGTGTTTAATACTTGAGAAGGGTAATGTGCTACTGTGTGTTTATGACTTGAGAAGGGTAATGTGCTACTGTGTGTTTAATACTTGAGAAGGGTAATGTGCTACTGTGTGTTTAATACTTGAGAAGGGTAATGCGCTACTGTGTGTTTATGACTTGAGATGGGTAATGTGCTACTGTGTGTTTAATACTTGAGAAGGGTAATGCGCTACTGTGTGTTTAATACTTGAGAAGGGTAATGTGCTACTGTGTGTTTAATACTTGAGAAGGGTAATGTGCTACTGTGTGTTTAATACTTGAGAAGGGTAATGTGCTACTGTGTGTTTAAGACTTGAGAAGGGTAATGCGCTACTGTGTGTTTAATACTTGAGAAGGGTAATGCGCTACTGTGTGTTTATGACTTGAGATGGGTAATGCGCTACTGTGTGTGTAAGACTTGAGAAGGTTAATGCGCTACTGTGTGTTTATGACTTGAGAAGGGTAATGCGCTACTGTGTGTGTAAGACTTGAGATGGGTAATGCGCTACTGTGTGTGTAAGACTTGAGAAGGGTAATGTGCTACTGTGTGTTTATGACTTGAGATGGGTAATGCGCTACTGTGTGTTTATGACTTGAGATGGGTAATGCGCTACTGTGTGTGTAAGACTTGAGAAGGGTAATGTGCTACTGTGTGTTTATGACTTGAGAAGGATAATGCACTACTGTGTGTTTATGACTTGAGAAGGGTAATGTGCTACTGTGTGTTTAATACTTGAGAAGGGTAATGTGCTACTGTGTGTTTAATACTTAAGAAGGGTAATGCACTACTGTGTGTTTATGACTTGAGAAGGGTAATGCGCTACTGTGTGTTTATGACATGAGAAGGGTAATGTGCTACTGTGTGTTTATGACATGAGAAGGGTAATGCGCTACTGTGTGTTTATGACATGAGATGGGTAATGTGCTACTGTGTGTTTAATATTTGAGAAGGGTAATGCGCTACTGTGTGTTTATGACATGAGAAGGGTAATGCGCTACTGTGTGTGTAAGATTTGAGAAGGGTAATGCGCTACTGTGT